>NW_006263380.1:545119-546264 GCF_000469605.1 Apis dorsata
AAATCCGCATTTCTACCTTGAACATACTCGTGAGTCATTAATGCCATAAGAGCAGTGGGTCCAATTGTAATATCTTTGCATGAACCAAATACTATATATACCATAGCTCCCATAAATGCAGAATAAAGACCATACTATAGAAAAAATATATTTTCTATAAATTTGGAAATAAATTTATTCGTAAAAGATAATAAATAAGTTAAAAAATAAAATAAAATAAAAAATAAAATTTTTTCGTAAAAATATAATTCACCTGAGGTTCTAAACCAGCTAAGGTAGCATAAGCAAGTCCTTGCGGCATAACAGTAAGCCCGACTGTGATGCCAGCGATAGCATCATTCAAAAATTTTTCGGAATTATAATTTGATAACCATCCCACGATAGGTATTCGTTTTCTAATAAATTTATTTAATTGTCCACCTTTTGATTGCCATTTTTTGTTATTTATTGCATTGAAAGCCATTGTAAATTATGTACCTTTAAAAAAAATATAAAACCAAATAATCTATACATGAAGTAAATCTAAAAATAATGTTTAAAAGTTATAATTTTTACTTCGTGAAAAACTTAATTTTCAATAAAACACATAATAGATAATTACGCGCACTAATATATTTTAAATGCACAAAATATGGTGATAAGTTTCATAAAATATACATATAAGAAAAACTCATTTAAAACCTATTTAAATTTATGACATGTTCACATTTCACGATATATCGAGAAACTGAAAGAAACCGAAGGCTTTCGAGTGTTTATATAGTCAGATATAATGCAAAATTTATCATGACATAAAAATCGCTACTAGCCTTCGCTACTTTTTATATAATCAATAAAATGAATTGTTATTTCAAGAATAAAACAAGAATATATACATTAATGTTTCAACAATATAAAAAGTATGATAATGCAAATTTTTTGCAAAAACAGAATTATTTGAACATATAAAAATTATAAAAGTTTTCTGTAGAAATTCGAGAAAAAATAGTTATTGAAAAAGAATTATAACTTAAAAATTTATTTTAATTATACATTCTTTTAATATTCTTTAATATTCTGAATTGATTTAATATAGCGATATATTAAAATATATTAACAATATATATATATATATATATATATATATATATATATATATATATATA
>NW_006263380.1:546444-555489 GCF_000469605.1 Apis dorsata
TCAACGAAACATAAAATATATGATTTGAATTTCACCGGCGTTTAAGGTTACTATAAGTGAAGGTATTCTTTTTTGTTATTTTACGTATCAGTGATTATTGAACTATTTCATACAATATTTCACAATATTCTTTTTATATTATTTAATTCAATCAGCGTTAAAACGAATATAACTATTTGACCCTTTTCATTGACAGCAATCATATTAAAGATCAAGTATTAAAAAAAATATTACACGGTTTTAAAATAATGAATGATTTAATGATTTTAATTTATTAAAAAAAAGAAAAATACATACCATAGTATAATAACTGTGATAACATACTTCCGTTGAATACAAGTATTATTAGACTCACTATTAATTATTGTAAAATATTATATTTATTCACATTTTCTTCACTGAAATATCGATCACATATGAGAATAAGCATAACCTAGTATATATTATCAATTAACAATAATATTATAGTTTAATAATATATTTTTTATTATTTCATTGCGCAAATTTATATACGAAACATAATATTCTAGTTTCATGACACGTTACATACGCGCCGGACACGATCTTACTATAAACTAAATGTAAGAATTGGCATTTCATTTGTGATGGTTTAGAGAGAAAGTGCAGTTCACATATTTGTCAACAGAGGGACTGCATTTCTACTGCAGTCGGTAATTTAGAGTGAACAAGTTAGGTTTGTTGTTTCATCGAATTACAACCAATAAATTTCCAGTGTTTCGAAATGTCCTTTAAGGGGGGTATTATTTGAATTTCGAAAACTTATCATAATTTTAATATAATAAATTTCTTATATATATTATTAGTATTAAGATTACCAAATGTTATATTTTTGGGAAAAAGATGTACAATGAATAAGTTGTATAAAAATTACTTTTTTCTTATTCACTTTAAAAATTTTTCTATCATTTGCATTTGCGCATCCTCCTATCCTATCAGTATTATGGCGTCCTTTACTGTGGTCGGTTGTTCCTTCTAATCTCTGCAAATTAAATGGAAGAAAAACTTGCTGTTAAAGATTCTAGTTTAATTCTTTAATTGCCATCAGAAAATTAAATATCGGTAACTGGATAATTTATTATTCTTATATAAATAAGTGTAAAATTATTTTCGAGTTGAAAATTCATAAGAATGTCGTTTTTATTCGTTCTTAATTGCGTCGTAAATGTATTTATTATTTATTATTGTTTTTATTATTCATATTAACAGACCATAAAACATATAATATAAATTTAAATTAATCAAGAGTTTTTTTTATATTTATTTTATTTTTTTTTTATAAAATGATCTAAAAAATTTTGATGGAAAGTAGTACATAATGTTCCATGATTATTAATTTTACTTTTAATTTTTTCTATTGTTGTTTATCTTAATTTGACAATATTAATTATTGATTATTTAATATATAAGATTTATAAATATTATTTGTATATCATTTAAAATTTTATGTGTATCCTGTAATATGTAAAATTTTAAATAATATATTATTTTTTATTTGGAATTATATTTAGTTTTTTTTTACTAAATTTATGATAGGTAAAATGGATTCTGCTGATAAAGATTTAAAAAAATCATTTGACATAGAGCAGATGGCTTTAATCGGCAAGATGCATAATATGCAGTGGCTAAAAAGTAATTCTCAATTATCAGGCCAGTACGTTTATATATTTTTTATTTTCTTTATTTTTTTTATTTTTTTTATCATTTATATTATTATTCTTTTTACTGTAAAAAATTTTAATTTATGAATTAATAATATTTACATATAAGTAAGATGCATTTAATTAGCTAAATTTAATTATATTGATAAATATTTATACTAATATTATTAGTTATAGTAAACCTTATATAATTAATATTAATCAGTAATAAAAATTTTTATATTTAAAGAAAATTTAGTAATATTAATAGTTACTTGTAAAATATGTTTCTTAATGTTTTTTATTTTTTTTTTATATTATAGTATGAAAACACCTCCAGATGGGAAAGAAACAGAAAATAATACATCTAAAAGTGAAATAAATGAAGGAACAAAAGAAGAAACTGAAGTTGTTTCAACTAACACTCATTCAAACAATCCTGAATTAGATAAGATTGATCCTATTTTAAATAAAGACATAAATGAAAACGATAATACTATAAATAAAGATATACATCAATCATCTTCTGAAATTTTTGATTGTTCTCAAAAAGATATGGAAACTGTTTGGAATAAAGATGTTAATATAACTAGTACATTGTTTCCAAATTCTCAGTCTTTAGTAATGGAAAGGCTAGATAAACAAGAGATGATTAGTATGTCTTTGACAGAGAATATTGTTACAGTTCAATTAGAACAATTTAGACTTAATGAAGGGGAAAAAAATAAATCTGGGGAATTGCATAATGAAGTAGATAATGAATGGTAGGTAATAGATTAATATAGAGAATAATTAATTTTATATCATATTTGTATTATTTATATAATTAGGAATAATGGTCAGCATAATATATCTAACTTACCAAAGTCAGACAGTAATGTAGATAATCAAATTAGCTCAAAGCAGTGTCATGATAACAATAATAATAATGAAAGATCTAAAAGCCAATCGCCATTGGAAACAAAAACAAGTATACAAAAAACAACAAAGACTAGTGTTAAAAAATTGAATGATCAAAAAATTAAAAAACAGACAGGTATAAATTAAATTTTAATTTTTAATTTATAATTGAATAAAAAAAAAATACAATTGCAATTTGCATTTTAAGAAAATATGATTTTTCTTACAGGTAATACTTTAAAAGAATCTTGGACTTCTTCAAAACAGGGTTCTAAATCTAAAGATGATTTGTTGAATATATGTAATGATCATAATATTACTTCAACTTCTCTGGATTCAAAAAAAGTAGCTCTAGGTACAACTCCTAAACTTATTGATAAATATAGTAAAATTAACAGTTATAATAAAAACTTAATTATGAGTAAAGGGGCTCGAATGAAGGAACAACAGTTTTTTAAACAAAATTTTTCTACATTTAATGATAGCGTTAATAGAAGCAAATCCTCCATAGAAGGATTAGATGAAAAAAATAAATCTGTTACAACAAAATTAAAATCAAGTAGAAATGAACCAGACAAGAAAACTAATGAAACAGATGATACAAGAAGATGTCATAAAGTTCAAGTAACACGTACTCAATCATATAATATTCAATATAATAGAAATAAATCTTTAATAAAGTCACAGCAACGATATTCAAAAAATACAACTAAGACAGAAGAAAATGGATGTATTGATAATTCATCTAGTGTTAACAATATCAATATATCTAATTCAGCTGAAAATATATCAAGAAAGAAATATGAAAATCAACAATCTTTATTAAATAAGCAAATTAGTAATACTCAATTCAATCAAAATACTTCAGGAAAAAATGTAAAGAATCCAAGTGTTATGGAATGCAATATAAATGAAAGAAGTTCAGTAAAATCAAGTTCTGCATCATGCAAACGAAATTACCAAAATTTTTCTAATACAAAGAATAATACTGAAAGAAATATTAAAGATGACCAAGGATATACACAGAAATTTAAAAAAGATACTAACGTTTATAGACGATCTTCAGGTATTCTTCAGACATGCTTTAAAGATTTAAATGGAAAAACAAAAACAGATGATCATAAAAAGAGTATCGAGAATAGTAATTTAACAAAAGATTATAGAATAAATCGTATTGGTTCAGGAGAAAAAATGCATTCTCAATTTGAAAGCTCAAAAATATCTGTATACTCACATAACACAAGTAACGGTGCTAGTAATATAAAGACTGATGCATTAGATTCAACTGCTGTAAATAATGTACAGTCTATAAAATCATTAAATTCTTTTTCGAATAGTACCAAAGATTGTACAACTATACATACATCTATTCATACACCGCAAGAATTACAGATTTCGCAAGCTTCTTGTAATGAAACTGAAGTACAATTTGTGAAGACTGAACAAAAACATACTAGTAATAATAATAGCAATAATAAAACAAATAATTCTGAAACGAAATCAGTTAAATTTTTGGATAACATTCAGGAATTTAATATGGCACATCATTCTGCAATATCATATTCTGATAATTCCATACATCAAAATAAGCTTTCAGCAAATTCATTTTATTCTGATTTACAAACTGCATCACATACAAATAATGCTCAACAAATTGAAAATCATCAAAATATACAAAATAAGAGTTATTTCGATAATAATAATGCTCAATATAATAATTCTAGCCCCAGTACTCAAAATTCCGAACGAGATTTACATCTGATGGATTTAGTGCATCAAAAATCAGAACAAACTTCCCATGTGTCACCACAAAATATATTACCGCACAATAATTCCAATCCAGCTATTGCTATGGCAAATGGTATACCTTATCAAAACATGCCTAGTGTCTATATAAATCAATACAATAATACGCAAACTATACCAAGAAAAACAGCTGATAGTACAATTATCTCTCAAAATGCATTAATTCCAAGCACTTCTTCTTACACCGTAGAAAATCAGAATATCTTACAAACTGATCCTTCTAATATTTTGATGCATAATACTCAAACATCAGTTCTACCACCACCAGGTTTTCATAATCATCCTATAACTACACAACATAATCAATGGAATTTGCCACTTCCGGATATGTTTCTTTTTGGAAATATGATGAATCCTGGACATTCTGTGAATATCCCTATTCAAAATTCCAGACATATGTGTAACGCGGATTTCAGTAACATGCAACAAACAAGTTATTTACAACATCCGTTATTTTACGTTCCACCAATGTGTATGCAAAGTTGGAATCCATTATTGCAATATCCGGCACCTTTATTCCAAAATCCTCCGTACAGTAATTGCAATACATTTCCCAATCAAGTATTATCAGCAAATAACTTGACGGATTCTGTTAATTGTCCCGTATCGACGTCTATGCAAAACAACTTGTATAAACATTTTCAACAGATGCAACCTTTGGAAAATACTCCAAATTTTTCTGTTCCTGTAAAACTTGATAATTATATGGGAAATATGCAAAATTGTAAAACGAATAACATCAGGATGAAAGATAATACTATGGACGTTCATATGAGAACTAGTCAATATCGAACATCTGTGCCAAATGAATATCAAAATTGTTCTCAAGATAATCAATTAATGGTACCGTTTTCATATGCGATCACGATGGATCCCGTTACGAGGAATGGTTCATCAAATATGCACATGCAAATGAATCAGAAATATGCACCACGTCCTCTTGCTACTGGTTATCAAAGAATTCCAGAAACTTGTCCTGTATTTAATAATAATCAGGATAATAGGAAAGATGACGTATCGAAAAACGATTCGGAATGTGTACCACCTATGGTATCACCAAGAGAATGTATGTATTATGGAGTTAATTATCCACGGAAGACTGATACTATTCAGAATTCATCCATAAGATCGGATATAAAACCTGTAACTTACAACATGCATACTGTTAATACCCAACATTATATTCCTCATTTTCAAAAGAATACAGCTTATCATGTATCACCAAAAGAACTTTCATCCAGGATAAATATCGGACGTGGTATGCGCAAAACGATGGATCAGTAAGCCTAGAAAAATGGCGAAAAATGCATATATATTTATTTCTTTTTTTTCAATAGATAATTGCAATTAAACGGTACAAAAAATGGTTGCACATTTACCTTACAATTTTTCATCTTATTTGTATCATCGTTATATTCATATATGTATATGTATATCGTAAAAGTCAGTTTTTTAATTAATCTAGATATAATATCACATACGTCATATTAGATGTCACGCACTACTAGAAAATAGTTTTCAAGTTGAGAAGCTTTAAAAGAAGTTTATATGATACTGCCATTTGTCAGAAATATTATGCGACAGTTCGTCTTGTTTCCTATCGTAACAGTGTGAAAGTAGCAAATCTATTTTCTAGATTTTCTTCAAATATTTATATTCATCATTATTACTAGACATTGATGTTACTCGTTATACTTGGATTCTATGTACTTTTAAAAAAATAATTAAGCGCTTTTTACTAGGCGCTTCATATCGTGTAATTAATACGAAAAGATGATACACGGTATGTAATTAGAAATGCAAATTTGCAAAATACTTTTTATGTTCCTACTATCGAAAGTATTATGACTGTTTAGTATTTAGTTCACATTATAAACAATTTTATTTCTTTATTTTTCTATTAAATTAAATTCCGTATACGTATACAATAATAGTTATAATGATGATTTAGACTTTAATTGATTACAATGTTAAATAATTTAATTTTCACGACCTAATATCGATTCATAGTTTTTTTACTTCGTCGTTTTTTTCTGTGTCATTTGGAGGCAAAGAGTTTTATATAATATATATATTTTTGTTTAAATATTACTTATATTGTTAAGAAATATCATATAGTTTATTTTTCGAGGACTTACAAGTTTTTACAAAATAAAACGTAAACTTGCCATATTTGGTAGATGTTATATATATATATATATATATAAAAATATATATTATAATCCTTCGACATATTCTGATATGCATTTATAACCACAGTATTATTCTTTCATCTGTATTATGAAATGCACGTGTCAATAGAATCTCTTTGAAACAGATAAAAAAAAAAGTAATTTCTGATAAACAATATCATTGCTGGTCGATTCATATATCTTTATAAAAAGTTTAAAAAACGTACGAATTATTATACGACTCATATGTACATCATAAACATGCGTTAATGTTCATTACGATTTTATACAATATCGTTGATAGTCTAATACAACTCAATTCAGATATTATATATATATATATAAAAAAAGAAGAAAAGAAAAAAAAGGGAAAAATTAGAAAAAGGAGAAATAAAAAAAAAAAAGAAATCTATAGAAATTTTAAATATTTTTTTGAACATATATAGTTCTTGATATCTCGTTCAAATTTTCGTTCTGTAAATTCGTAGTTGATTTCAAAGCTTCGTACTCGTAAGTTCATTTCTCATATCATTGGTAGTTGTCCCATTCGACATATCTATTATCTCCGTACCAATTTTTTTGATCGCTTTGGTCGTGTTCAATTCTTTCAAAGCAGTTACGAGCTCGGTATCGGTATTAATCACTTCAATCGTTTCTTTGGAGAGCGATTGAATACTTCGTAGAACTTCCTTGGAGGGTTGTAACATGATCAAGCAATGATTCTTTTCTTTGAAATCTCTCATAACCATATTTAATCCCTGTAAATGTTACAAATGGAAGAATTTGAACAAATTTAAATGTGTTCAAATCTGTCCTAGATCTTACATCTTTGAGCGATTGTTGAGCAATCGAGTTATATTTTTTTCTTTGTTACCGTCGTAATAATAAAAAATTACCACTATTACGCTATTTTCTCTGTAAACACGACAAAAGGAAAAGAAAAAAATTATCTTTGTAACATGAACGTAGAAGAGAGGATAGGAAAAGGCTCGAAGAAGTAAAATCCAGGCCAAATTCGAAATCAGCTACTTAAGATTATTATCCATACACGCGCCGCAGTGAAATCAATTTTATCGATGTGCTTGCAATCTAGAACGACGATTTTCGTGTTCTTGAAAGTTTTCAGTAATTTTTGATGATCCTTAGCTAAGTTCTCTAACAGATATATCCTTAGGTAGTCCACCGCTGGGAAGAGTAATCCGGCGCTGGGACGCACGAGGATGTAACTTAACGTAGAAGTCTGCGGTAAAAAATGAGGATATTTTTAAAACAATAGCAATCTCTTTCTCGAATCTTTGTCAATATTGTTATGTACTTACATTTCTGTATTCGATATATATTGTCGGCCTGGCATTGAAATAAACTAATATTGCCAGATCAATTGCTACCCCTATTAAAATTCCTAATTCAACTCCGGCGAACAAACATGCGAAGAATGTTATAAATGTCGGGATTAAATCTCGTTCTGGAATCATATTTTTGAATTAGATTCTTTCGAAGTGACTAGATATATGGCATATCATTAACATTCTTCGAATGATCTATGAAATCCTATAATGAGATTTCATATATATATATATACATACATCACGTTTGAAACACTTTATCGTATTTTATTTATTTATCATATTTTTTTCAATCATCAATTTTATTTTTTTTCTACTCACTGCTGCATTTCCAAAGTGGCCGTATCATTTTTACCTCGATCATGAATATCACCGCACAGACTATCACGGAGCTTAAAGTCGCTCTTGGAATATAATAGAAGTACGGCGTGAGTAAGCTCAGGGCGAGAATGACTAGAATACCTACGGCGAATATAATCGATTTCCATAAATTTCCAATTTTCCTTCTTCCATTTTCTCCTGTTATCTTTCCAATCGTAGACATTTCGCGAGATTACCTGTGTAAATACCACCCAAGGGTGTTCTCACGCCGGAAGCATTGTTCACGGCGCTTCTGGAAAAGGAGCCTGTCACTGGCATGGAATGGAAAAACGAGCCAGCAACGTTACATAGACCCAAAGTTAACATTTCCTGAGTGGCGTCGAGCGATTGTCCTCGCGCTTTGAAAAGCCAATTAACGTTTTAGAGGGAAAAAAGATCGAACGAAATGTCAATTTTATTGGGAAATCAAATATCCGTTTGAAAACTTACAAAATGCTTTCGCAATGGCTACGTTTCCGATGATCGAGATCAATGGAACGATCACTATACCGGAACCCAAGTTTTTGCAGATTTCAACGAAAGTTTCGGTTCGATTTCCAACAGTGATCGAGAATGATGGTGGAGCGATGGTGGGTAGGCCGGCATCGATATGGCCTGTAAGAACGAAAGGCGCTTTGCCGTGATTTTCGAACACGTACGATGCGACAGCGCACAAAATCACCACAAGAGCATTCCTGCCAGTTCCCACGAACCAGATCAATTTTCTTAATATTCCATTCGAGACTTTGATGTCCTTGAGTTTCTGAAACAAGAGGAAAATACAAAAAAAAAAAAAAAAAAAAA
>NW_006263380.1:555581-561325 GCF_000469605.1 Apis dorsata
CGTATTCTATTTCTTTTTTCTCGCTTGGTTTTCTATCCTTTTTTTTTCCTTTCTTACGTATTCACGGCGCATAAGAACTAGTTTTGCTGAACGATAGCGTTCATGGTGAATTACCTTCAAGGTCAATAGAATTAGAATGCAGCAACAAGACAAGATCAGGTCAGGGATTCTGGTTCGATGGATGTTGTTTGCCAATTCCAGCCAAATCTCAACGAAACTTTCCCCGTGTATTTTTATACCCAGCAAACTTTTTATTTGACTGCAGGCGATAATTAAGCTTGCCGCAGACGTGAATCCAGAGACGACCGGTATGGAAACGAACTCGACAAGGAAACCCAGCCGAAGAATTCCAAAAACTATCGTGACGCATCCTGATAAAAAACACAAGAGGATTGCGTAATCTGGAATACCCCTGGAACACGATCGAAATGAAAAGAGGAGTTAGACATTAGGAACGGAAAGAAGTAATTTGACCATATGTTTCCGGAATCAAAGATAACGAACGATCGAACGAGGCTTTTGATTCGTTCGTTCAAAAGCCAAGAGTATTTTTGACTATTATTAGTGCGATAAAAAATATTAGAAGTAGATGGTTCTTGGAAGAGAAGTCTTGAAACGAGACTAAAGAAGACTAAAGAAAGAATTGCGCAAATTAATACACAATATATTCTCGCGATAATCGAGTTTCAAAAGAGTGGCAACGTCTTTTCAACTGTCATTATCGTATCACGAGATCCAATTGTCCGCTATAATGTTCGCGAATTTAACCACTGTACGAGCAGATTAAGGCTATTCTATTCACAAGTCTTCGAGTCTTAAATTAAATCTAAAGGAATCGTGTTTTCGCGAGAAACTTCTAACGGCTTACCTCGCGTATGTGTACGTTAGCAAAGAGATCAATGCAGTCGGTCCAATATTGACTTCTCGACAGGTACCAAAAATTATGTAAACGAAACTGCCAGCAAACGCGCTGTAAAGGCCATATTGCGGCGTCAAACCTGCCAGCCCAGCGTATGCGATCGCCTGAAATTACAAATTGCATCGAATGCAATTGATCCGATCGAATTGGATCATACGATTGGTAACATTCAATTTCACGGATATAAAGTCGTGAATCTAGGAAAATACCTGTGGTATCAGGGTCAGACCTACTGTCAATCCCGCAACCAGGTCACCCAATGCGTCCTTCGTTTTGTACAGCGGTAACCATTTTAAGATAGGAATTTTCTCCTTCAATAACTTTTTAAAGCTAAACCCGGTCATTTCACTAAAATTTCTTTCTCACCTTCACTAACGAATCCTTTTTTTCGACAGTTTCAGCACATCGTGTCAACTTGAAATTCTGAAAATATAACACGATCCAATGATCTGAACGAAGGAAGAACTTCGATTTCAAGTTTCAATCGACAGATCGTCATAATTCATCGGCCTGTCCTCTTAATATGCGAGCTGCATCGCCTCATTAACTGGCATCGCAATCGTCGTCTTCAATGTCTCGCCGATGAAACAACAAGCCGGCAATTAACGAATTTTTCGAGCGACAATTAGTAAGTGATTTTACGCGCGAGAACACGATTTAACGTCACTAACTGAGCGGTGGTCACGTGTGATCGTTTGAGCACGTGATTTTCCAGTTTTCCTCCTCGACAGTTATCGCGGAAATCGTACGTTAATATCTCACTGTACCGTTCATTATAACAGTTTTCAAATTCCAGTTTCACTTTCATCTGTCACTGAAGAAAGTTATCGCAAGGAATAACCGCGATGAACCAGTTTGTGAACCAACGCAACGAGGACTCGAAGGAATCACGATGAAGAAATGAAGAAATATCGGTGGACGAAACGTTTGTTGGACGAAAGAAGATTAACGATTGATGCGGTACCTCGTACCTGCTCTACACACTGATTAAATCTACAGCTGTTTCACACGTGCCTCGTTTCCCCACTACTCTTTGAAATGTCAGGATGCGAACGCATGCGTCAGTCCTTCCCTAAATGGATACTGGGTTCGGCAAGATTATTATGTTCGTTAATTAACCGAACAACAACCGAATCTTTTTTTCAACCGACTCGTATACAAATTTTCAACATTTTCGATTCTATCGATTCATTTAACGTTTTTTATCTTATACCTTGACTTACACACTTCTCGCATCCTGTCTTTTCATATCATTATGTTCATTATTATTTCGTTCTTTAACTAATTAGTAAAGTTAAAATTGTAGGGAACATGTTGCAATTTTTGTTTATTTCTTTTATTAATTATGTTTCGTTTGATAATAGATACGAATGAATCGAGCAACAAGTTGCTGTCATTATATGTATTTTGTTTATGGAATGGAATTAAGCATGATCAACAATGTAATCTTACAATTTTTAAACACGTATTAACATAGAATAATCATATAAATTTTTCGTTAGGAATTCTATTCTTCGTATTATAGATTAAATAAAAATTCGTGCATGGTCTTGTATTTTTAACTTAATAATTGTAATATGCATCATTTATTATTATTAATAAAAACGTAAGATTTAGATTAAAAAAATTGATATTACATAGATAACAATTTTGCACTACGATTATTTCACACTGCGTCAAATCTCATCTCGTATCATTTCGCACTGTGTTAATTTCATCTGTATCATTAGATGCGAAGTCTCAAAAAGATTGCATCGTTGACCTGCATCAATTTTTAATCTTAAAATAAGAAAAATTTGCACGAACGATAAAAGTGATTATGACACTTGGCGTGACTATGCCTCTACAATTACGCTCGTAACGTAACGCGCCAATAATGAATAAATGTTTATGAAAAGTGTATCGGTGTGCATTTTATACAGAAACAAAAGAACAGCGTGTTGGTAGAAACAACGGACTCACCACGGATACTCGATTGTTCCAGCACTGGATTCCTTTGGTGGATTATCGTGGAATGTGTCAATTGCTTCGACGACGTATACGTTCCGCTACACTTTTCTTTCTCATTCGAATCCTTTTTAACGGTGAACTTCTTGTTCCAAGAGAATGGTTGAAATTCTTATCGTCGTATGCCGAACATCGTGTACATGACTGTAATTACAAGGACGTCGCGTGGTCTTGAACGACTATGTGTTTTGCATGTTAACGGAGCAAGCGTAACGATGAATCCGTGAAAGTAAATCAGAAATTATTGTTGTTTGATGAAAATTTGCCATGAAATTTTTTTCATTTCGAATCGAAGATGGTGTAAGTAAAAAATATGGTTGAACACGATAGAAAAGAATGTAAAGAGTATGAAAAAAATTGCAATCGTGTTAGTTTTATCCGCACTAATGAATATTAAAGAATAGCGGAATATGTAAAACGCGGCGTAATTATTTGTTTGAATAGTGTGTTCAAACATCGCGAACAAGATCATTTTTCACGGAAGGCAATAAATCTATTCTCATATTGACGTTTTATTGAAAAATAACGTCAAAAAGAGAGAAAAATTGATGGATTACATTCGCGACTTGAGCATTCGATGTACATCTAATACTAAAAATAAAAATTGTATTTTATTAGTTTTTACTTGACGTGTTTAACGATAAGCTTTCAATATCGTCCTATTGTTAATTGTCTTGTTGTAAAAACAATATTTTCGAAATGAAAGTGTATATCTCTAAAATGATCGATAAAAGTTTAAATCAGATAGCATTTTTAAAAATATCACGATATATGTTACTTATTTATACAATAACTAATAATTGAAATTTGAGTATAATATTAACTCTTCAAGAGAATTGCAAACAAAATGATTTGTGATTATTTTTACACCTATGTAAAGAAAATGTAAATCATAATTTATTATATTTGGTCAGTTTAATATTATTTTTATATTTTTAGAAAACACTTTACATTATCACTTAGTAATACGATGTATTATTTATCGTTTTGATTGATTAGATGTGAAAATTTTCAGTTGCTCTAGCTCGTTAATTTTCTAGTGTTACTGTTTCGTTTGATTTAGACTTATACGTGTCTACTTGTTTGCTCATTGTCTTAGACTATGTTTGTATTCCTCGTTATTTACAAAAATAATTAGGCGTTTTAAAAATACTTATCATTCATAGATTAAACATGCAAATAGAAATTGAACTAATCGCTCCAAAGATATAAATAGTGTAATTAATAATATTTCAATAATCTTTTATTTCAGTATTATTCAGTTAGTATTATAAAATAAAATACTAGTAAAGACAATCATCAGGTATCATCAGGTAAAAAAATTCAATGATTGGAAAATTTTAATGATAAGTCATTTAAGTTTAATCAATAAAAGAGCTATTCTCAGAAATAATAGAGAAACTCGATTGCAATCGATTAACGAATGAAAAACACAGAATTTTTTAAAATAATTATTTTTACTCGTTATTTCATTTTCAATTGTATGAAAATATTTTTGACAACGATATGTTTATTGAGATTTATTGATACTACAATATTGAATTTAAAAAATGATTTAATCCAGGACCAAATGGAAAATTTTTTGGAGAATTTGATTATTTACAATTTATCTCTTCTAACGTGCTAAAATGATTCTAGACGATCAATGTGAATTTCGCTAACGAAGTAAAATTATAATTTTCGAACATAGTTATCAAAAAAAAAAAAAAAATAGTTGGAAAATTTATAATGGGATTTTCATATAATTTACTTTTAATTTTAAAGAATAATATGTGGTTCAATGTTCAAAATTGTTCAATAAAAACAGTGATATTACAATATATTTCAACAATGACAATCGGCATATTTATTTTATTTTACTTTGAAATATTGTAAAAAATAATATTTTGCTCATATATAGACGATTGAAAGTTGCAATACCAGTATTGTATTAAGCAATATTTTATATGCTAATTCTAATTTGATGATATTCAGATGTTGCGCTGTTAGATAGGCGACGACTTTCAGTTAGTAAAAGTTTCTAATTAATTGAGTATTAATAAAATTTTACATTAAAAAATAGAATTCAAAACATTTCCACAACATGTATTATTTATATACTTTTACTAAATCATAATTTTTTTAAAACGTGTCCACTAATAATAATATTAATAGGATTAGAATTAAAGGAATTAGATAAGAAACACAGATGAAAATAAAAATAATAATATTATTAAAATCAAATTATAATATCGATTAATTTTTTTAATAGGAATATAAAATAATAGTAAATCTATTATAGATAAAGGCAACTAGAAAAATATACTGATGTCATCAATATTTTTCTGTTATAATAATGTTACAAATATCAACAATATATAAGAATTTAAATGTTTAACACACTCTTAAATTTGCATTTATTTAAGAATTTGTATTTATATATTTAATTTAAATGTTATGTCATATGATTGTATGTCATATGAATAAATGAAAAAAAAAAATAGTTTTTTGAAAAAATATATTTAAAATTTTAAATATATTTAAAAAAAAAAAAGAAGAAAACGAAAGAAAAACAAATAGAGAAATTTATTTGTATGTATGTAAATTTGTATGTAATTCTTAAAAAAAATTTGTTCTATTAATATTCATAATCATTCAATTAATATTAATTGAAATATTATAAAAATATATATTAAATTTTAAGAAATAATTTAAAATTAGATCGAAATGTAAATAACTCTTCCACGTTTAGCGACATGCGACACTATAACCACCTAGCGGTGAAAATATGGAACTAAAATTATAAGGAAAAGGACATTGTGGCGCCATCTAAACGCAA
>NW_006263380.1:561765-576091 GCF_000469605.1 Apis dorsata
ATAGGAGAAACTAAAATTGAAAATTTTTTAATTTTAAAGATAAATTTTTTAATTTCTGAAAATTATTCTCTAAAAAAAGTCTCTAAAAAATGATTTGAAAATGATTTTATTTAAACATTTATTTTTATTTAGTTATAAGTTGTTTAGTAATTAATTAATAAATAATTTTCAGTTTTTATTTTCTATCTATCTAATAAATAAATAAAAATATATTTCAATGAAATCAATCTTATCAATTATTTTATATTATATAATTTAATATATATATAATTATCTTATATATAATTTAATAAATTATTTTTTAATTTAAGTTCTAATTTGAAATCTTAAAAAACTAAAATAAAAATTGAGAAAAGTACATTTTTAATTTTAGTTCCACTTTTTATCATTAGATGGCACAATATCCTTTAGTCGTAATTTTCAGATAATTAGTTCTAATAATTCACCACAAGATGGCTATAGTGTACCATATTACTAAACATAAAAGAAAGTTTAGAGAATCTTAAACTCTTCTAGACTTAATCTAAAATCTTTAAACGATATTCTGGAAATTCCGTTTCAACATAATTAGCAAATACTGGTTTGAATTTAAAAATTCATTAAAAATTATTTAACTTTAATATCAAAGCACAAATACTTCACTTTTCATAAAGCAAATTTTGATCAGTTCTATTTGAAATGTAATTTAATTATTAATTATACAAATGTAACATAATTATTAATTATACAGCAAATGATGAATTAATTTCTTTCATCTTTAAATTTCAACTAAAATGAAAAGAAAACAAATAGCATTTCTTATACAATGAATTATTGTATTTCTAGACAAATTACCATGCAAGTATTACACAATTTATTCTTTTTTTTTTAGACAATTATTTATATTTCTTCTATTCTAATAGACAATCTGACAATGAAAATGGTTTTGCTGTCTCTAATGCGATAGTAACGGAAGTAACCTTTTATTATGTCCAAATGCTCGAGTCTGAAAAATTACGTAAAATCAGCGGATTGTGTGACGTAACGAAGAAACGCAAAACAAAACGAATATCACGAAGTTTATCCTTTAACAATGAATCATCTTTTATATTTTTTTTCTTTCTTTCGTCAGGCCACAATATTTCCGGTAAGTATCAAACATTCTTAAATTTCCATTTTGTGTTGACAAATAGAATCCTTTTGATTTCGATCTCCAAGAGATCTCGTATAGGAACAAGGAAGGTCGAAAAAGAAAGGCTATTTCCTTGGGAAGCAGTTGATCATATCTCGAATGAGATTTCTACACGATGAATACGATCGAAACAATAATTAATGATTTGCAAATCGATCATGATTTAAACTTACAGATTGCGAATTTATTCGTATTATTTGACGAATTTTTTTGACGTATTATTGATATTCATGTTACATTGTCATTGATTTCAATAAAATAGATTTATCATTTCAATTTCTATATTGAAATTAATGTGATAATAATTCAATGATTCGATGCATTCTATTTCCCAAGTACAAGGCCATTGGAATTCAAAGAATTACATCTTCTTTTCGCATCTTGGAATCTTTGCATGATAATATTCGTAACGGAACACGTGGTTGTTAAAAAGCGTCTCATGAAGCGGAGTCAGAACAACCAAAAGCGGCGTACAAAGGATGAGGAAAGAAGCGGTTGAACCTTTTATCAACTCCAGATCGTTGTCCATGAACCTCGGAGTGCTGTTTCTTGTGAAAAAGAAACCTGTTGTTCGTACCTGGATTTTTAGTCCTTTATTCCTCTTCCTTGTATATTTTTTTATTTCTTTTACAAGTACTCACATGTCTCACGTTCACTGTTTCCTTTTACAGAGTCTATTTACTTCTGAAACTTCCTTCTCTTCAATTCGAGCTCTATAATCAGAAAATATCGTCAAACCAGAGTAACTTCTAAGCCCGAGTAATTCTTGTGATGCAGCATGCATCCACGAGACGTGATGAAAATTAAGAAGAAAAAAGACGAACGAGGATTGCGTGTATCATTTGCGTAAATTTCGCAACGATGCTATTATACCGTCTCGCGTTGCAAAAAGAATCTTAAAAGGAGGATAGTAATTAATTGTTAGAGTTATCCAATGCATTCTGAATTAATACTAATTAATTTTTTTTTTTCAGAGAGATGATTGTCCATTTATGAAAAATGCAAATATTCTTTACAAAAAATTTATATAGGATATAAATTGATGAAAAAGATTATTCTTACGTTAAAAAACAGTAAGAAAAGAAAGATTATATTATATTCAAAGATATCTTATAAGAAATTATCAGCGATAAAATTTACACAAGATACTTTAGATTGTAATTTTCCTTGTGGTAAAAGCAACAAACTTGTGCAACCCTAAAGCGAAGAACGTCAAGCGAAGAAATCGTTCCTAGGAAGTTGAGGACATCATGGAGATCCAACGGAACAACATTTAGCGAGGACATTACAACGTGTTTCATTATTTTTCAAGGAGCCAAAGTCGTCGATTCTCTGTTCTCTCTCTTTATCTCTTTCGCTCTTTAGCTGTTCATGTTTCTCTATGGAAACGATGCCCGAAGCACGTTTTACTTGGTTAACGACCCTTTCGTGCCAGCGAATAAATTCCAACTGCCCACGTAGACTACTATATTTATTGAGTCTCTGGGATCGATGTTAAAGAGGGGCATAAAGTAGTCAAAGATCAAGTTCAAGAGCGACAGATCGGCGATCAGATTACGAAAAAGGTAAGAAGAAATCTTCTCGAAGATAGCTCTTCTCTGGGCCAAGGACTTTTTCAAAAATTTGCATCCGTCTAATTTATGTTTCTTTATCTTCGATCTAAATGCTCCTTATGAAATCGGTTTTTTTAGATCGTAAACAATTCAACAACTCTTTACCACATAATTTCTTTTTCAGACATATAATTAGTCGTTGATTGGATTGTTCTGACGAGATCAAGATGACATAAATAACGTCGAGTGTGCTACTGTAGGTTGAATTAAAAAATTCTAGATGAAGATAGACAAATTTTTATATTTATAGACTAAAAAGCCAAATTTGTCAGCGTGAAAAATTATCCTCGAATTTATGAAAGATATCAAATATCAAAAGATTTGAAAGTAAAACTCAATGAAAAAGTAACTGGCAACACAGAGGAGGCTGAATTTACCGGTTAACTGTATCTGAATCATAAAGTCGGCTGCTACGAGAATCAAAAGATTCGAATGAAAGTTTGAAGAATTTCCTTATTTGACCTTATACGAGGATTTTTAAAATTGACGAAAGATAATTGAAATATGTTGTTTTGAATTAAATTTTTTCAGGTTAATTAGATTTTATATTAATTTTTTAAAGTAAGAGTAAACATTTCGTAATTTTTAAGAGATTAATTAGGTAAGAATTATTTATTTTGACTTTATTTGGGTTCTACTATGTCATAAAATTAATTAGCTCTGACTAGACGGTATTTAACAAAAGATTAAGATTAAAATGAAAAATGTGAGACTTTTACCATATCGCATATTATCAATTGTATCTTCTTTAGAAAAATATCAATATATTACAAACAATGCAAATAATGCAGATTAAATGTGCATTAAATGATATATTTGATTTTTTTTCCACGTAGAAACATTTTTATAATTATATTGCATATGATAACTGTATTGCAATATGTTTGTAGATTAAATCCCATTACAAACAATTAATTAATCATCGATTCGATTAGGTAGTTTTGTTAAAGTATAAGATGTCTTTTTGTTTAATCGAGAAAATTTCATCGACCGTTGCGTTAAAGAAACTTATCTTTTAAAACAAAAATCCTGAAACGTTATGCGAGCGAGGAAATCAGCATGAGGGAACGCGTCGTCTGTTAATTTGTACACCTCTGTGCATTTCTTTATTGCCTTGCAGTACTACCCCTTTATACCGTTAATGCCATGTTTTTCCAAGACAAATCTAGCAACTGCTATACAACGCGTTTCATGAGTAACAACCACACTCAAATAGTAATTCTGTCTATTAGATTCCAACTAGATTCGCGATAGTAACGTTAAGTAATACTGGAATATTTTGCATTTTTCTCGGGACGATTAACATAAATTAATCTGCATTAGCATAATTTCGTGTAATTAACATAATAAGTGTAACGCCCGAGGCATCGAGCGACCGAAAATGTCCGTTGGAATTCCCAGGAACGTTGTACATGGTTGATAGCAGTATCAGTTCGTACACGACGCAGGCAAATTTACACACTCGTACCTTTTTATTGCCGCTCGAAGCAGCCAGGATACGTCAACTCTTTACCGTTAGTATTTTTTGGCGGGCCAAACCTTTAGCAAGATTTATCGAACGATACAACAGAAACACTTGTATACAAGAAACAATTATTAGGATACCAAGTTTTCAATAATCGTCTGGAGAAGAATGATGAAACGAAGATGAATATGTAATATGTTACATATGTAAAAGATACCAATTTTACATACAAAATCAAGAATATTAGCAGATAAAAATTTCTGATATATGAATACAATTTACAAGAATTAGAAATTTCACAGAGATAAAATGAAATTTTAGATATCAATCACCAAAGATGAATCAATTATACGCGAGGAAGAAAACAAAAAAATTATTGATTGGAATTAATTTTATTCTTCCTGTTTTATTCTTCCTGAATTCAATATTATGTAATATCCAATTATGCATTGAAGATTAATTATTATGTCACGAAAGTTTTTTTATTTCAACTTGGGTGGAATAATTCAGAGACTTCAGACGTCACTGATTCGATGTTTAAATATGCAGATATCGTGCTCGATCTCCTTAAATCATTGGATTTTATTTGTCAACGAATTCCATAACTATAAATTATTCGAAGATAAAATTACACATTGGAATTTTAATTCACCAGTTACCGATACATGTAATATTATCCATTAATTTTTTATTACATTTTTATAAGTTAAAAATTTATCATAAACTAAACTTTTTCTGTTCTATCATTAGATTTCTATTTTTTTATTATAGGAATTTTCAAGATATAAATATGTAATTATTCATATAAAATTAAGTCGAACGTGTTTGATCTAACCAAATGCCTTCAACAACAATTTTCGGATACGTCTTCATGTTCTTCATGTAGCAAATATTCTTAATCAAAGGTTACAAGTTTGAGAAAACACCGTTACATCTTATTCAAGAGATCAAAACACAAATTTATGCTAAAAAGTTATGCCATATGCTTTTTATCTCTTATTTTTTTCATAAATGTTGCAAAATTGCACAAGATCATTCGAACGAGTCATTTAAATATCGATAAAAAGGAATATTAACGAGAAATTTACAAAATTTATAAAAAAATGGAGGAAGTAAAAATAAGATTACATAGAATATATGAAATAAACGAATAAGGACTCTATAAAGAATGCATTCGTCATTCGTAGAGAATCGATCGATCTTTTTGGACGATGACTCGACACGATCCAAAATGTGATCCCGTGACCGTTATATTAATCAGATGTATCGGTAATGGCCGATGTTTACGTTGTTGATATTTCTTGGCAGAGTGGCTTTTCGACACCGGTACATTATACGCATATTTTCTTGACACACGGAAGCATGATATATCAAGGATACAGGGTGGTTCTCGTGAAATTCAGACGATACGTATGCAAACCACCAATTATGAATATCTCGTATCACGATTAATCCGAATCTCATCCGTGAAATACCAACGAACCTTGTCGCTGTCCGATAATTTCGGTCACGGAATCCAGTTTTCTTCTGGGTCAAGGATAATCTTCCACGCGATACAATATACGTACGCTTTACACCTACGCTCGAGATACTGACCCGTTTTTTTTTTTTTGAGAATAACATCTCTTTCCGCGATGTACAATTTTTCAAGTGGATCGCAATTCCTCTTCTTAACTAATATCTCTAATACAATAATTCGTTATCCTCTACACGATATTATTCGCCATAAACAGTCAAAGATGCGCGTCATCGATCTCCAATCCGATACAGCGGAAGATTACGTTGGCGGGATGCAAATACGTCCGTTGGAATTTTATAAATAATTAATAATATAGTTAATAATAGTTAATAACAGTTAATAATACTCGCGTCAGTCAGTGATTCAATCGATCTCCGTTCCCTATAAAACAGGCGTCTCAACTTAACAGATAAAGAATACGGAGAAGCGAAAAAATACAAGATAGAAATGATTTTCAAAAATAGAAAATTTATTAAGCATATCTAACGGTGCTGTATCAGAAACGGCTACAAGTATTCGGCCAAGCTTTTTTCAACAGTTCGATCTCTCTATCTATGAAGGAGGGGCTTAGTCGGTGGGAGTCGAAGGAATTCAAGGATTTCTCGAATCGCCAAGATTCTCTTACTTACCTGCAGCGTTATTTAAAAAAATCTCGAATAATAAAAATACTCGAATAATCCGCGCAACGGAAAAGAGGAAATAAGGAGGAAAAAAATAGGAAGACGAGGATAAAAAGAATATGTAACGTGGTCGTTGATAACACTTCGTCCGTCAACATATGGAAATTCACCGATTTTACGTTTCACGATTTATCTTTACAAAATATTTTCACGTTCGTTTCGGATTCGATAAAAGATCGTTTCGATAAAACTGTTGTACCCGCTGTCGCCGTTAATTTTTCATCTTTATCAGTGGGCCGACAATTCTGATTTTTTTTTTTTTTTGCAGAAAAATTCATTGGTCTTCTGGCGAATCGAGATTCGAATAGAATACGAAGGCGTGGATACCGGAATGAAACGTCATAGGACGAAAAGGAGGACGGTGATCGCGTGTCGAGTTGATGAGGGAGGAATCGCGATCGCGCCTTCTATTCGGCCGGGTAAAAATGCCGGGAATGTTGAATGAATCTTTCAAGAAGGATGGGTCGGTGTACGCGGAATAAATGAATAAAAGAACTCTGCAATCTGAGGACTGGTGACACTTTTACCTATAGTACTCGAACGGACGCGTGTCCTTGTGTAGCGTTTATTTTTCCGCACGTTTCTTTCAGGGTCCGTTACCAGACGCGAACGAATCTTCGTTTAGATTCCCCCCTCCCAGACACCGCTCAACGCTCAACCGCACGAGGATACGAATTATTAGTAGTGTCATAATTTCGTGTAATTAATAGAATAATCGATGGATCGTTGGCAATGAACGAGGTGCGTTTACTCGTAAAGATGTAATTACCGATAATTAATAGCTAACTACATGATTTATGCGATTGTACGTGAACCGTTTAGGCCACGGTCATTACGAACGTCAAAAAAGATGGACTTACGTTATTGTAAGGCATGGAGCGATCATATGTTTCGTTCGTGCCACGGCCGTAACAGAAAAGAACCGATAGTACGAAGAACCTTGAAGCGGTTTAAGTTTATATAGATTATGAATTACGATCGAATCATGTAATTCTAATCACGTAATTCAAAATCAACGAAACTTTTTTTAAAAGGTTGGTATTACATCCTTAAGTTATATAAAATAAAAGGACGAGTTTGAAACAATGTTTTGATGTAAAATTTCGTTTTCTCCATCGGTATTGAAAACGTTTTCGGATGAACCGTTATTTCCTAAACGTAGATTCTTTCTCGGATGGACATCCGTCCGATGAACAATGAAGCAGAAAGTTGGGAAAACAATTTACATAAACCCTTGCCTTCTTTGGCGCGTGAAATGCGAATGATTGCATTCATGCGAGGCGGCCGCTCGAGGTTCAAATTCCTCTTAAACGTTCCTCGACCCAAATTCTTTTTCGCGTGATGCATCATTGTGATACGTCACGATTGTTATCATTCTCGAAATTAATAACGAATTTTTTGTTAGATTTCAACGAGTTCAGTCAAGAGATACATTTGGAAGATCTTTCATCGAGCTCGAAGGATCGCTCGTTTAATTAAAAAAATTATAATAATCTTATATTGCTTGGGAAAAAGAATTTATTTTTCTCAACAATATCCTTGAACGATTATAATGATTATAATGCTTGGTTTTTTCAATCAGATGCGATCTTCCTTGATCATTTATAACGCTCGTTAGTTCATTATCTTTGTTCTTTCCGTATAATTTCACGTGGTAATTGTATTAGACTTGTTATCAGTTCGTTAAAACTCACAACATTTACGTACATACACGTGCATACACGTGTCTCTTCCAAAGAATCTAAAATCTAAATTCGTTATCTCGTGTTTCCATATAAATATTAATATTGTTGATATATAGCACGTTTTCGCTAATTACTCATGTTAGATTATGCGCCAACGACTTATTACATTAATAATTCCTGTTTCGCATACGTTAGCCAAAAATCAACGACGACCTCGACTTCAATGGCTGGCTGACTGCCCGTTTCCTCTTTCCTCAATCCGGTAATTACTCGCGTTTCTAACTCGCAGAGCAGTTTCGTGATCGAGTAAAAAGTTTTTGTTCTCGAACACTTACGGCTTCCTTTTCGACGTCCAATCAAAATCTCATAACCGATCTTTCTTTTCTTTTTTCAGATCCAACTTCTTTTGCCGGTTATCGTCCCTTTAAACGGCAATAACCCATCGACGATACGTTTTCGCCACCGTGTAGATGAACTCAATGGACCAGGCCAAAAATGTACACTTGACCGACTGGTCTTGTCGCCCGGACATTATAACGGCCGAATGGTTGCTCACTCATTTGCATATCATGTCCAGTCATTAAGGTAGCAAATTAGGGAGGTAAGAAAATTATTAGTGATTTCTGGCTGATTCACGAGGGCATCTTCTTTGCACGCCGCTCCGTTCTCCAGCCTTTAAACTTTTATCGTGATACCTTAAGTACGAGTAAATTTCGTTTTCACGTTTAGGTGCGAGATGAGATGATAAAATTTCGCGTTATTTTGTGGAATGTGGAATAAAGTGATTTCTTGAGACATTTTATTAACCAAAAAAAAAAAATTTCCAAAAATATCCAAAAAAATTAACGAACGAAGATGTTGATTTAATTTTTATTATTTATTACATGCTGATAAATAATAATTTAAAAAATGTTTAAAAAATGTATTTCTATATTAAATTAAAAATTGAATTAATATTGTGTTATAAAAATGTAAGTAAAGAAAATATTAAAAAAATTATCTTATATTTTATTCACAATGTATATTATAATCTTTAGATTATATTTAATTAACTAGCTAAATATTCCATAAAATTTTTGTTTAAAGTTTAAAAATTCGTACCATTATGTTTTAGGCTTTATATTCTATCCAATTTTACTTTCAATTTTATCTGGATTGTAAATCATGGCTAATTTTTTTCCTCGTAAAAGGAAGCGAAATTGAATTATTTTAAGGTATCATCGATGGTTATTACCTGTCGTATGATCCTCCACTGAGGATCGTTATAAAACTTGTGCAAGTCATTATCTGTTTACGGCTGCTTCTCCCATACGCTTATTATCTTCCTTAAAAGAATACGCTCCATAGTCCTTCCTAATTCGAAGGAGTTGATAAAACTTTTTCTCTTTCTCCTTCTTTCTCGTTGAATTGCCACATTTTCGCTCTACGACCCGGGCTAATAAATAATCGCCTCCTGTAATGAATTCGAAACTGGCAACCACCACTTAAACATATCTTCAACGCCTGCGGTTTCTCGCTTTACTCGGAAAGGCTTTCTGATGCAGACCTCATCCGACTACATGATTACACGATTGTGATTAAACGTCGTATTATAATTTCCAACCGGGTTGATACGACGAATCAACGTTTCGAAACAACGTTTACATTCGTGGAAAAAAGTGAAAATTCCGTTGAAAAACCGTTTTTCGATATATAATTATCTTCTAACTGCGATCGTTTATTCTTCGCGAGTGCATCTTCTTTCGCGCGCAGTAGACCGATGCAAACGTACTCAACCGTGCCGAATTAAATCGAAGGAAGAGATTACTATCCGTGGCATGTTTATTCTTCGCGTTTGAAACGTATATATTTTTATAACTAACTACAAAGACAAGGGCCGAGTACGTTTCAAGGTACAGACATTAATTGCGCTGATTGTACGCGCGTACGTGCGAAGGAACCTGAATTACGGGGTCTCTGAACGCGAAAACGTGTGCGTCGGAGGTACGAGAACAGAAGAGAAAGAAAAGAAGCGCAAAGAGATGCAAAGAGGCGGTGGTTATTTATAGGTTGCGCCCGGTTTCGAAGCCTTCCAAGCAAGGGTTCCCTCTCGTTTGCACTCCCTGTACGACCGTTTGGCTCGAGGAAAGACAAAAAAAGAAAAAAAGGAAAAAAAGAAGGACGGTAAGGAGGATTTATGGAGGATCTTTATTATTCCTCGTCATTATTCGTACGATGCTCCACTATACCGAGGTGGTAACAGGTGCACACTTTGTTCACTTTCTCGCCTGGCGCCTCTCTTCTTTCCCCCCGTCTTTCGAATCGCGCGATCTTCTTCCCTTTATTTACTATTTACAGGAATTCAAGAAAACGGATAAAGAAAATGAAATGGAATTTTTATTCGACTTGAGATTATTATCGAACAAAAAAAAGTCAACGACTCGGAGGACGAGTAGGATAGAAATTCCGAGAAAGAATAGTGTGGATCGTTCCTAAGCACATCCATTGCAACCCCCATCGGTGGTTTCTTTTCTGGCTGATGGAAAAATGTGAAAGACAGAAGAATCGAGTTAGCCGTTTGTAGCGGAATAATTCATGGATCAAGCCTGGTACACGAGGCCTTGCCCAAAGGGCCGCACTTCCGCGCTTTATTCCGATGCTCGTTAATTCACAGACTTTTCCGTGGAATGAATCGCCTTCTCCCTTAGTGGAATCTAAGGTAAAACGGCAGCTATAATCGGTTGGACAGCCGGAAAGATTTTTCCTTTCAGACATTTATGGTTACCGAGGGTTTGAGATACGGTCCATTGTACTCTCTTTCTCTGCGATCGTATATTTTCTCTATGCACGCCGAGATGCACCGGCCCTCTGTCTGCCCATTGCAACCGTATTCCACTACCTAGTTTTCTACTGGTGTTTTTACACCGACGACCACTCTGTTATTCGCTCGTTCCTTTGCCACACATTTGACACACAATTAACCATCGTCTCGTTTACATTCGAATGGCGAAGAAATTTCGTTTCATTGAACGAACATATTTCCAATCTTCCGAAGATTGTATAATTTTATCGCAAAAATCGTAAAATCTTGTTACTAGAAATCTTTTAAAAATTTTCCTTTTCCTATTTGACGCTATAATATCTTTGGTATATCTGTTTCCAATCCTCGAACGAGATCCGAATAGTCGCGTAATAAAAACAAAAGCGAATAAAAGTTAAACGAATCTCCTCTCGTTTAGACTCATTCGCCATAATCGCATATTACTAAGAGACGTTTACTAGCAGCCCTGTTGCTTTTAAAATAATAACGTGCACGATCCGAGAAACGAGGGTCCGAGTTGAGGGTTTCGTTTACCGCAATCCTGTACATTTATTACGTTATACTGTTACCATCGGTTGCAAACACGTACGTTATATGCCAAGGCTTCTCTAGTAAGTTCAACGCTTCTATCGACAAGGCGTTGTCCACAAGCATCCTTGGATGGCGGAAAGAAAAAAGAAGGAAAGGGCATGCACGGTGAATTCCCACAGGTTGCTTCGTTATTCTGGAATTTACGTCGTACGCGAACACGTGAGAAACAATCGCTGATAATCCATAATTTGATAATCCATGTCTTCTGATCTTGGAGAACGCGAGTCTTTTTAAGGAAAATTACAATCGATGTTTCTCTCTCTCTCTTTTTTTTTCATTTAATTTATTCATCGACAATTTTATTTCTAGAGTTCGATGAACTCTTGTTTATCCTGTTTATAAATCGTTGACTCTTTTCCTAAAATTAGAATTTGGATGACAATTAATAAATTATCTGTTAAACATCGATTAGGATGTTTGAAAATATTTCAACTAATGAATTCGAATAAATTTTTTATCATAATGATTTGGAATAATAAATAGAATAAATAGAAAATCATAAAATCAATAAAAATTCATTTCTCCACGTTTAATTGGAACGTTTTAAAAAAAATGTTAAAGTTAAAATAATATAAGCAAATTAATAAAAAAAAAAAAAAAAACAGACTGCGTCTTCGAATCTTTCCATTTAGTATCTGTATAAATTATATTGCTTAAGATATGTTTTATCATCATCGATCAAATTTTCAAGAGCGATTAATTTTTCAAACATTGTATTTTTTTTACATATCTCGACGATTAAAATATGTCAAGATTTATTTCTTAATTCCTAAATAAACGTACAAATCAATATGCTAGAATTTTTTTAAATGAAATTGACTTAATCGAATAATTCCAACGAAAAAATGTTACGAATATTTCTTTTAGAAATAAAAGTTTTGGAGAAAGGATTTTTTACGTGATTTAAACTGGCGCAAACAAGGAAATAAAATAATATCGTATATAAATCTGTATAGAATTTCTGATCGTTATCAACGGTTGATTTGTCAAATTAAATATTATTTTAACTTTAATGTTTCCATAAACAAACAAATGATTCGAAAAATAAAATAACAACTGGTGGCTCGATTTCCGATAGGCATCGAATTTTTTTTTTCCAGATCATATATCGATTGAGATATTAATAATGGAACCAGTTGATGTGTACTCTCGTGGAAAAATAATGTGCTCGTTTCGTAAAGAAAGAAGAAGGAGCGAAGAATAAAAGAAAAAAAAAAAAGAGAAGAATGCAGATGCAGCTTCGAGGACGGGCATGATTTGTAACGATCAGACGGCTCTGCTTCTTGTCACTCCAGATTTATGACGAGATTCTGTTTCGTCACGCTTATCATCGTAAACTGCGACTTATCTGCGAAAAATGTTAATTCTCTAAAAGAATAAGTATCCAACATTTTTGGAATGTTCGAAGCTTATAAAATATCCTATTTATGCAAAATAATTCCATAGTGGAGGAATTAATTTTTTTAAAACAAACAGAAAAATAATTTTAACGAAATGAATCGGAAAATAAAGTATAATAATATATTTTTCTTTAATCGTCATATATGATTCTGTTTATCGAATTTTCCGTACTTCGATTATTGATAATCTAACTATTTCTGATAGAAGTAAAACCGCTTGCTTTGAAACGAGTCACTAATATGCATATTTTATTATCTTTGTAAAGATACTACTTTGATAAGCACATTTTATGGAAATGATATAAAATAAAGAAACGAACGAAACGAGTGCTAATTAAAATATCCCCGAGAAATTTCGATTCACGACACTGGATATATAATAGAATGTAATAAAATGTATAGGATTATACAAAGATCGATCGTATGTATACAGATTATCGATTCTCGATTATTCGTGGATAAAGCGACATCTATATACATCATCTATATACATAGATCTTTCTCTATTTTTCAATAACGAAACTCTATAATTATAAGTAATAATTACAATTATAAGTATAATGTTCTCTTTTAGGATACACGTATGCGATATCAATTCAATATGCGATGACACAGGCCAGAAATTACAAATGACAAAATTGTTATGAAAAATTTCATAATGTTATAATGGAAATATAATTTCATAATAATTTCATAATGCGGCATTTAATATTAGACGAATTGGAAATCTATTACTCAACGATTGTTGTACTCAAACTTAGAGGGTCGATCGAGAAGGATGGAAATTCTAGGGAGACCGATTCGGAAGGAAAATGAGCCGATTTCTTCGATCTTCTTTGATGTAATGTGTAACAGCATCGAGCGTATAACGATCGAAACAGAGTTTGTGCCCCCTTCCACCTGGACGAAGCCACGATTCCTTCTTGCGTATAAGCGCAGACACGCACACGTACGCACATACAAGGGGTACCGACTTACGTAGACGTTGAACACACACACTTGGAAGCCAATTGGAGAGCCAAGACTTGGCCAAGTCTTTATAAGTAGGAGCCATCCGCGTCCTCAGGACTTACTCCCTCTCGAGAACGTGCCACGATCGGCAACCGATTTCCAGAATAGTTTCTGAAAACAGACATCGACTCGCGCGTCATTCATCTCGCGGTTCACGAAGGATCGTGGTGCAACAAACGTGGATATTTGGAAATTGGAAAAAAAAGGCAGCCGCGAGATGACGAGTTGTACGAATTAACGGAGGACTTTCGGAGAGAGATCGTCTTTGATTCTACGCACAAGGTGAGTGATTCTTTCATTCGTTCGGTGTCTCTTCTTTTTTCTTTCAACTCTTTCGTTCTGGAAAACATGATTTTTTCTTTTTTTCTTTTTTTTTTTTTTTTTTTTTTTT
>NW_006263380.1:576245-585504 GCF_000469605.1 Apis dorsata
TGATCAATGTTGGACGGATCGCAAGTTGTCACAGTGTTATGTACCGCCAGTGATATTTATCGTGCTTTCGTTTTCCAGGACAATATTGTTCCTTCGTAAACACAAATATTTGAATCTCGTTAAAATTTGTTGTCTTGTCATTTCTCGAGTGAACGTGGATTTACCAGTGTAAACCTCACCGCGTTTCCAAATACGTCAACACGATTCGATTCCTCATTGAAAAACAGATTAACTACGGTATAAACGGTTATGAAAATGAGATTCGTATATAGATTTGGAAATCAGACTCTTGGATTGAACGATTTAGTAGAGGACTTTGAACGCGTTCTCATTGATTCTCTAATTATGATACATTTGATAATTGAAAGTAATTGTAAGACTTTTCGAAATTCTGATTGGTTCACTCGACTGTTTAGCATTTTTTTTTTTTATGTTTCATAATAATCCTATAACAACGATGTCAAAATTTAATAATATCAATGTGAAACAATTATAACAGCGTGAATCTGTAATGTAGGAATATTTTTCTTTATCTTTCAAGAATAATTATTCTTGTTTTTCAAAATCAGAAGAGAAAACGATCAACAACTGTATTCTTTATTATTTTTTAAATCGCGAAAAAATTGAACGTACAATTTTTATCAGATGCCATCTCCATTCCCGATCTAATTCAAATTACATCGCAAATAAAATGATAAACGGTACGATGCATTAAAAATCGATTATTAATTAACAATTAAACGAGGTGCTTTTTTATATCATCGTTAAAAGTACAAAATTCTTCGCTATAAGTGTAATAAGATTCCCGCGAAGAGTCGAAAACCGGCACGGTGCAAATACTTTATACATTCACCGGAGTCACGTAACTGTTTTACCGGGTTAGCAAGCACGATTTACAAAAGTTACAACGTGTCGGTGGCCGGACGTGTGCCGGCCGAAAATCTCCAGCTCGATTGCCGATTCTCGTCGCATCGGCCACTCGAAAATCGCGAGCTGTATTTGGATCGGGTGAGCATTCCGCCCGACCGGTCGAACCGATTCGTCGATCTTGGCATTGAGTCGTTCGTACAGAAGCCATACTGCGATGCAACTTGCAACTTGTCCTCGACATTGTGTCGTCACGATCCTCGTGTATCCCGTAAATGGAGCGTTTTCGCAAGGCCGTCGAAAAATATTTTTGGAGATAGTGTAATCGATTGGCTAACTAAACGTTGTTGAATATGGATAAGAAGGAAGCGGTTAATGCGTAACGTACTTCGTTAAATAATCATCGAGCTGCATCTCTCGAAGGTTACGAGAGGACTCGTTGAACATTCAGATTCTGTTAATTGTTTCGTTGCTGAAGGATAGTTTTGCAGAAATATTCGATCGAAAATTTTAAAGTTGAAAGATTAAAAAAAGAAGTTCTTTCGCCATAAAGGATAGTTTATAGAAATATTCGATCAGAAGTTTTACTAACGTGTTGAAAACTAAGTTGAAAGATTAAAAAAAAAATGTTAATTTAGACGTTAAGTTATCTTCGAGAAGATCAAAATAATTTCGTTGAATTTCAAGAATTCTATCGTCGTGTCTTCTATCGTCATCGGTTTTTCAAATTGATGAAATAATACACATAGCTTTCAACGAACGTATCGAGGTGCAATAAGTAAAATGCATTATGCACAAGAGACGGATGCACGCGATACTTTTTCATTTGGTTTAACGAGCCATTCTTCCCGGATTTTTAAGATAAAAAGTGGGAATCCGCGAAGGACATTCCACTGGCACGGTTCACGAGCCGGAGAGTGCACCGACAGGTTCGTTTCATTGTCAGGTGCAACAAGAAATCGATTAAAAATGAATCGAGAAAGCTCGAGTATATTGTTTTCTTAATAAGCGAATCGTTTAAGGCTTTTGTAAGTCTCTTTTTATCAACGTTATATACATTTATGAATTCAAAAGTAGACGCGATCCGATAAAATGACTATTAGGATTGTGAAAGGATTTTTTAAAGATTTTTTTCTCTAACGTGATTTTTTCTCTTTCTCCATCGCGGAAAACTTTCCATTAATAACGAGACTTTAACAATCGGATTTTTAATTGAAACGTAGCCTTGAAAGATTCCAGAATTCTGAGTTTTCATCGACAAAAGATAAATCCCGTGATTCATATTATTATTTAATGATATTCTCCTTGTAAAGAACGAATCTATTCAATGGCACAGCAACATTGTTTCTTACTCTTACTCTTATTAACTACGATCGGCGATTATAATCGATTTCCGCCATCATTTTCCACGTTATTTAATTAACCTGAATAATAATTGATAGTCACGCATTGCACAATTCTTCGGAACGGCCATTAATAAATTCTCGACTGTTTCGAAAACATTGATAACGTCGAAAATGAGTTTAAGAATGACAAACTGTTCCGGAGAAGAAAATTCAATTTTCTTTATCAGAAAACGCGACAGATATCTCGAGGAGCTTAAACAAGTTGTCTAAGAATATCTTATTATTAATAGTTCCAAACAAGGAACGCTCGCACGTAATTTATATCTCTGATTTCATTGAATCTCATTGATTTACACTGACTATAATTACGCTCTATTTACGTCGTCGTTAATATCTTAAAGGGATTTCTCATTTTCTTGTAACCGTGATGCACGAGCATATTCAGAACCTTGAACCCTCGTTGGTACCTCGAGCATACGATGTATGATAAATCTACGGTTGGGACGGGGAGGATTGCGGTCGCGAATAAGGGAGATAATGAAAAAATGAAGAGGACGATGTAAACGGCCCCGTGTGGGAAGGCTTGCACGTGCAATTTACAAGTATCCCTTTAATTGCCGTGGATACGATTACCTTCGCCAACGGACCGTGTTTATCGTGGATATTATATGAAGAAGGATAGCATTGTCTTCGAATTAGTCTTCGAAACTCATCGATCGTGTCTTTCGATCAATTTCGATGATTGCATTGTTGCTGCGATCGTTATTGGCTGTGATTATAGACGAAAGAATTTCCATCGATCTTTCAATGTCTTTCTGTGAAGTGTAAAGATTCGTCGAAAAAAAAGTATTGAAAGTTATCGAAGCGAAAGAAGTAAGCGTTTCCAAGTTAGATTTAATTTTTGACAAGTTTGAATGCGGACGGTGCGAAAAGTTAGAGGTGTTTGTAATTCGATTACCCGGTTAATTCGCGCGTCATCCGTGCATCAACGAGGATGCGATAGAGAGGAGGATAGAGTGGAATTGGTGGGAGAAGAAACGGCCTTGCGACTTTCCATGGCAAGGCTGCACTTATTGCATCGAGCATGCCATCACAACAAACTAGGTTCACTGTACCGGATTGTTTCTTCGGCAGAGCGCGTTTTATCTTTTCTTGATTACTCTTCTTGTTACTTGTCTACATACCCCTAAGCGTTATACAAACTGGTTCAATCGAGGATAAGTTTATCTTTCGCTTTCGTACTTGGCGATGCTTGGCGACTGTTTTTTTTTCTTTTTTCGTCTTTTTCGCGTCTTTTTTGCCATTTCATCGAATTTTCTCTATCAAATGATAAACTGGATTTTACCAAGCGTAACGATTCCATTCCAGGAGGAATTCCTCTTTCAAACTGAGACATTTATAGGTTCGAAGAAGAAGTCTGGTCTGGTCGATAGTTTCTCTTCGGATCGAGAACTGGTTCGATCAAACTGACCATGATTTTCAAGGACATACTTCGTTTTTACGTCTTACGAGCTTCGAGAATTTGAGAATATGAGTCGAAGTTCGATCCGTGGCGAAAATCATCACGAAACATTCTGAAAAGGACGAACAACTAAACTTCTTTCGACTCGTGTCGGTCATTGGATATCTCTTTTTTTAATTTTTTTATTATTCGTGAGTGAATTGCAAAGATGACGAGACGGTTAACTGTACGCATCGATTTCCTGAATCGCGATTCATCGGACAATTGATTTTAATTCGAGGCCACGCGTTTCGAGCAAACAGTTACATAGCTGCATTTTTCCCCTACTGGATGAGTTTTCGCTGTGAAAATTGTCACAAATTGTCAGAAAATTGACTTCACGAATCGAAAAAATTACTATTTTCTCGTTAGAAGAATAAGAAGATTAGGAAGGAAAAAATTACACGAAACGAATTGCACAAATTAACTTTACAAATTATTTTTACATTAGTATACACATATAGATGGAGATTTGAAAAATTTATCAAATACGTTTCAAAGAAGTTCACGGATATTTATTCAAATTTACATGTACCAAAAGATCAAGTATTAATTAAATCGTTACTTTGATGATTCGGTTGCAATCTTAAATTCTTTTATTTCCGGATACTTTTCGTCCGTAAAATCGTTAAATCACAGACTTCGCGAGAAAATGTACAATTAATGATACCTTTCGAGTTGTTTGCCCCTTTCTAAAGCACCTTTTACGTTATTTCGAAGTCAAATTAAGTTAAAAAAAAATATTCAAAATTTTTACGAATATTTAAAGAACATCCTTGAAGGGAGAATTTCAAGTTTTTTTTTTCCATCGTTATACGATTTGTAATTTCTACCTTGTAATTTCTGCAACAAAGATATTTCAAAAGCGAATTTAATTGCACGAAAAAACCATGAGATGTATCTCGATCTTGAAATATTTCAAGGTTTCTTCGAGTTCTTTCATTCTATTCTATTCTATTTTATTCTTTTATTCTAGTAACAACAGGTGGCAAAATGGAATGGTTTTATAAATAGGTCGTATAACTTCTTAATGATCTGTCGTTATTCTGTCTTTTTATGTACCTTTGCCTAGTTTACACTGCATTTTGTATTACACGTTTATATTCGACACAAATTTATGATCGAGTAATATATTGCTACACTGTCACTGATGATTGAAAAAATAATTCGTAAGACGTTTCTGACAGATGTTTCAGGACAGATATTTATTACAATATTCCGGTATAATATATCGATTGATTTTCAATTTAAATGAAATAATATGAATTTTCTTGGAAAATGTAATTTTCTTTGATCGCAGAAATACCAGGTGGAGAAGTTTCAAGCGAATTTTTCTTCTTCTATTCTGGAGCATCTGGCCTTCCAATAAAACTTTTAAATGCGATCCACGACACATATCCTTTTGTTTTTTGCTCGATTCTCGAGGAATCGGGAACACCGTCGACACGGGGTCCGATTGATTTGTATTCAAAGCGCGAATCCCGTGTGAACGGGGCTTGAACCCTCGCCGCGCGAAATGTTTCATTCAACAAGGAAAGGTACTTCACCCAAATCGCACGGGCCATTCCTGGTAAATCGAATATCACGTAAATCTGCGATTAAACTAATCCGCGACCTACGTATTCCGCTTCGACGTCTTTCAAATATTCATAAATAATCGTCTTAAATCGGATCGAGAAACGGATTTTTGATAAAGCCGATAAAAATCATTCGACAAGACGAAGGATACGAATAAAAATTATAGTAATCTGAACAAGTTAATTTAATTGCTAATTTTTAATATATAATTTAACTTTTCGAGTTAAACTAAAATATATAAAATAATATACAGAATCAAATATGAAACTTCAAATCTATTTTTGACAACATTCTCAATTTTATCATCAGATCTTAAGTTTTCGTGTGACATAATAATGTCGTGAAATGCTGCTTTTCAATTATAAATCAGTCAACTTCAATGCCAAGATCACCGACACTGACATTGACTGTGACGTTATGTCACCACTCTCTCCTCTTCTTTCATTCCGAGCTCGGAGAGGCCGCATTCTCGGATTATGTCACTGTTCATGTAATCCCCTTTTCACTTCAACCAATAGAAAGGAGGAAGGATCACAAAGACATGGAGCATAGCTCGGCCAGATTTACCTTTTCAACGCACACAGCTTTCTCCACTTCTCCCTCTACTTAACTCGAACACCTTCCTTCACAGCTTTCGATCCATCACGATTTATTTATTTCGTCTCTCCTTTCCACGGTTATTTCGCGATGTGTGCATCTTGACCAGTTCTAAATGAACGGATGCGATACGAGGCTGTGCAGCATCGCTGTTGCTTCTGACCAATGATATTTATGACATTCTCTGTATAGGTGTAACTCTCCATATCCGGTGTATTTCATATATCATCGTTCATAGATGATAATTTTGAGGAGAAAAACGAAAGAGCATAAATTGCGTGAATGAATGAAGAACGATTTTTTCGAAATGCGAAATTTTTCGAAATCTCATCATCGACGTTGGCTCTTTCAATGATTTATTCTATTCGATCTCCTTCAGTTAACTAAAGAAACAAAAGAAAAAGATTGTGATAGTATTTCACTATTGATTAATCCAGCAATTGTATATAATTCAATATTTGTAAGAAAAGAAATAATACAATTTTTGTGATCGAATCAACGATGGATATATCTATCCATCATTTTCAATCGCATCGATAGTCTGTCGAACAATCGTCGATGGTAGCAAACGATACATCTCCGTCTACTTTCGAAATATCTAGCATTCACAATCCTCGCGTGGGGGTGCAATCAAGGGGGTATAGATCGAAGATAGAGAATTTCGAACAAACGGTTTCTTTCCTTGTTTCATCGCCATAAACGCGTAGGAATTATGAACTCGCGTCGAATTTTTATTTTTTATTGTTTCAATCGTGTAACGAGATAAATTCATGAAATGATAAGATAATTCATGGAATGATAAGATAATTCATGGAAGAATATAATTTTTCGATAATTGTGATTGCATTCGAGTTACTGTTAATACTGCGATAAACGATTCGGTAAACTGTTATTGATGACCAGTAATCGTTGCATTGGCTGCATAGAAAGAATTGGTTTAGAAGAGAATTAAGGAATTTACAATGCAGATTGTAGAATGCATAGCCAAGACGATATACATAAACATTCACTTCTCGTCTTTCTTATACCGTTTACGAGAATGGTGATTTACATGTGTTGGTGAAAGAATCTATCGCGTTAAATCATTAAATACGCGTCGAAGATCAATGCTAAACGTAACTGTAAAAGTGAATCAATTATCAGCCGGGTATTCAAATCGTTTGCCTAGCACGTGTAAGTCTATCGAATAACAGAAAAATCGAGGTCACGGATCGGTTTGTGGAGACGCGATCGAAATGAGAATCGTTTGATCCTGAATCATTGATGACGAGAATTATTCCAGCCAAGGTCAGGAGACAGTTAGAATCCTTTGACCATCGCTGATGGGGGAAGATTGGACGTAAGCCAACCAGGACATAACAGTGAACTGTATACGGCTGCTTATATTCGCTTGTTTATACGAAATTCACAACTGAGGAAATCCACGCCTCTTGCCCTAGAAAACAAATTACGTCATGTTCTGCTATCCCGTTAAAAGAAGTTTGAACACCGAATTGAATCTGAATTTATATGATCGTCCTTAATTCGTTTGGAATCGATAAAATTATGATTGATTTTTATCATAGCGTTACTACATGAATCGTTTTAATTTCAGACACGCTGAAGAAAAATCATGTGGACAAGCTTAGTAAAATTAGGCGTCGTAACGATATTAATTTCGTCGACATTTGCCAAACCAGGTAAGACTTGATCATTGATTCGAAGTTTGAACAAAAATTAGTTCGAAATATTCATGATTTGCAATAGAAATAACATAAAAGATAGAAAGAAAGAAATATATGAATTATTTATTTTTTTAACAAGCCGATGTACACAAAACACAAATATGATTATCGATTCTACATAACTATTTGTAACCATCATCTTTATTTCTTATCATCATAATCAAAAATGTTATTGTTCGCAATGTCTTCAAATTAGTTTTGCGCAAGATACATAGCTTTGAGTGTATCGAAAAAAAAGATCACTAATATAAAATTCTTCATACAGATCATATATAACCAGCTAAACTTGAATATTCCGAATAGTTGCTAATTTTTTAAAGAAAACAAACTTTGAATCGAATTCCGTTCCAATACAAATAATCCTTTATATTATTATTATTTCTAATAAATATTTTCAATATTTTATAGATCAAAATATCATCGATTTCTCTAAATTTTTAAATGGTATCGCGTGTATCGAAGTAGGATATCATGAGGATCCTCACGACTGTAGGATATTCTACAGATGTGTCGATTGGGGATACGGAAGACCTCTAAGGAAATTTAAATTTGAATGCGCTATTGGAACAGTATTTTCGAAACACAAAGGAAATATATGTACTTTTCCAAGTGACAGCGGTCGTCCTGAATGTGGTGGCCTAGATACAGACATCACAACGAAGAAAATCACAAACACAAGTACAACTGCACAACTTACGACTACGACTCAACGACTTACGACTTCTATCGAATTATCAACTGGAAAACCTAGCAACGATCAGGGTCGAAATCAATGCGTCCAAGAAGGATATTTCCCGGACTTAAATGATTGCAGAAAATTTTATAGATGTGTTGATACAGGATCCGGAAACTTCATAAAATATGAATTTGAATGTGGTGTTGGCACTGTCTGGGATCCAGATATAGAAGGTTGCAATCATCCTTGGGCAGTATCACGGGATGATTGTAAAACAGGATCAAACACAGGAAACGACAATGCCGGACAAGGAAATAATACATCTGACGCTATAACTAAACCAGAAACTTCAACTATATCAATATCGGAAAATACAGGTATTCCCATAAAATTAAGCATACCTCATACTCTTACTATATTCCTATTAAAATTATAAATATATTTAATTAATTAACTATATGTAACATATCTTAAACTTCTGGCATATCAGAAATAACTGATATATCTGGAACTCCTGGCACATCTGGTACCTCTGGTATACCTGGAACGCCTGGAACTCCTGGCACATCAGGAACACCTGGAATTCCTACCTCAGGAACATCAGGTATACCTGGAACGTCAGGAATATCAGGCACTTCAGGTATCTCAAGCACATCTGAATTTCCTGGCATATCTGGCACACCTGGAAGTCCGGGCACACCTGGAAGTCCGGGCACACCTGGAACTCCCAGTCCACCAGGAACATCAGGAAGTCCTGGCGCATCAGAAAGTCCTGGCACATCTGGAACTCCTGGCATATCTGGTACTCCCGGCATATCTGGTACTCCTGGAATTCCTGGTACATCTGGCACTCCTGGTACATCAGGAAATCCTGGCACATCTGGAACTCCTGGCACATCTGGAACTGCTGGCACATCTGGAACTCCTGGCACATCTGGAACTCCTGGCATATCTGGAACTCCTGGCACAC
>NW_006263380.1:585841-586944 GCF_000469605.1 Apis dorsata
TCTGGCACCCCAGGAACTCCTGGTACCTCAGGAACTCCTGGCATACCTGAAACATCTGGCACGCCTGCAAGTCCTAGCACATCTAGCACTCCTGCCACACCTGGAAGCCCGGGTACATCTGGAATTCCTGGTACATCAGAAAGTTCTGTCATACCTGGAAGTCCTGGCACACCTGGAACTTCTGGCATGCCTGCAATTCCTGGCACATCTAGCACTCCTGGCATACCTGGCTCTCCTGGTACACCTGGCACTCCTGGCATACCTGGAAATCCCGGAACATCTGGAACTCCTGGCATACCAGGAACTTCTGGCACGCCTGCAAGTCCTGGCATATCAAACATTCCTGGCACATCTGGAAGTCCCAGTACACCTGGAACTCCTGGCACATCTGGAAGTCCTGGCACACCAGGAACTCCTGGCACTTCAGGAACTTCTGGCACATCTGGAATTTCTGGCACACCTGCAAGTCCTGGCACATCTAGCACTCCTGCCACACCTGGAAGCCCGGGTACATCTGGAATTCCTGGTACATCAGAAAGTTCTGTCATACCTGGAAGTCCTGGCACACCTGGAACTTCTGGCATGCCTGCAATTCCTGGCACATCTAGCACTCCTGGCATACCTGGCTCTCCTGGTACACCTGGCACTCCTGGCATACCTGGAAATCCCGGAACATCTGGAACTCCTGGCATACCAGGAACTTCTGGCACGCCTGCAAGTCCTGGCATATCAAACATTCCTGGCACATCTGGAAGTCCCAGTACACCTGGAACTCCTGGCACATCTGGAAGTCCTGGCACACCAGGAACTCCTGGCACTTCAGGAACTTCTGGCACATCTGGAATTTCTGGCACACCTGCAAGTCCTGGCACATCTAGCACTCCTGCCACACCTGGAAGCCCGGGTACATCTGGAATTCCTGGTACATCAGAAAGTTCTGTCATACCTGGAAGTCCTGGCACACCTGGAACTTCTGGTACTTCTGGAACACCTGGAACTTCAGGCACATCAGAAAGTTCTACCACACCTGGAAGTCCTGGCACACCTGGAACTTCTGGCATGCCTGCAAATCCTGGCACATCTAGCACTCCTGGCATACCTGG
>NW_006263380.1:587233-603803 GCF_000469605.1 Apis dorsata
GGCATACCTGGAACTTCTGGCACACCTGGAATTTCTGACACACCTGGAATTCCTGGCACATCTGATACTTCAGAAATACCTAGCATGCCTGAAACTTCTGGCACGCCTACAAGTCCTAGCACACCTAGCATTCCTGACTCTTCAGGAATATCTAGCACACCTGCAAGTCCTGGCACACCTGCAAGTCCTGGTACATCTGGCATTCCTGGCACACCTGGAACTCCTGAAACTTCTGGCAGCCCAGGAATGCCTGGAACTTCTGAAATGCCTGAAACATCTACAACATCTGAAATTTCAGATTCTTCAAGCACAACTGAATCTTCTGAAACATCAGAATCATCTGGAACACATGGGACACCTGGAACGCCTGAAAGACCAGATTCATCAAATGAGATTTCAAATTCTTCTCAAACCATTGGTATGTCAAAACATCCATTACACATAACAAGACAAGTAAATATAGAAACATTAATATAATTAATACTAATACTATTACTGGAACAGGCACTACTGCACTTAAATTAACAACTACTCCAACTCCTGGTAATACTGGTACAGATAACAATAAGAGTTCATTAAACTCTTTAGCAACACTCAGCACGCATGGATCAAATAGCACTGCAACAATAATTCCAAACACGCCTGGGCAATTTGAAACAACAAACACACATACTAAACTAACAACGACCATTGTATCTGGATCTTCAATAAGTGCACATCACACACCTGAAACTCCAGCCGCTCCTGAAATTACAATAAGTACAGAAACTTCAAGCATGATTAAAACCACATTCAGTACAAAAATTCCTACTAGTCTAAAACCTCCAGCATCTGAAGCTACATTGACCACAGAACCTGAAGCCAGTCCAGAATCTCCATCCACTATTGAAGCCTCACAATCTTCTAACACTCCAACACCTCCAGTTACTTCTGAAGTTACAGTGAGCACAGAAACTCATGCTTCAAAATTTCCACCGATTACTGAAACCTCAGTTAATACAAAATCTCCTGCTACTACTCTAGAATCTACAGCCACTGAAATTACAGTGAGTACAGAAACTCCAGAATCTCCACCGACAATTGAAACCACACAATCTTCAAACACTTCAGTACCTCCAGTTACTTCTGAAGCTACAGTAAGCACAGAAATTCCTAATACTTCAGAATCTTCTGTCACTACTGAAACTACACAATCTTTTAGCACTTCGATATTTCCGGCTACTCCTATAGTGAATACAGAAACTGCTAGTAATTCAGAATCTCCACTCACTACTGAAACTTCAATTAGTACAGAATCTCCTGGCACTCCAGAATCTTTACTCACAACTGAATCCAGAGAATCTTCGGACACTCCAATACCTCCAGTTACTCCTGAAGCTATAATGAGCACTGAAACTCCTGGTAATCCAGAATCTCCACCGATTACTGAAACCTTAGTTAGTACAGAATCTCCTGCAACTCCAGAATCTACAGCCACTAAAAACATAGTGAGCATAGAAACTCTTAGTAGTCCAAAATCTACACCCACAACTGAAGCTACACAATCTTCTGGCAGTTCAATACCTCCGACTATTCCTATAGTGAACACAGAAACTCCTGGTAGTCAATCTCCACTCACTACTGAAACTTCAATTAGTACAGAATCTCCTGGCATTCCAGAAATAATCACTAAAATCACAGTGAGCACAGAAAGTTCTAGTAATCCAGAATCTACACTCACAACTGAAGTACAATCTTCGAGCACTGCAGTACCTCCAGTTACTCATAAAACTACAGTAAGCACAGAAACTCCTGATACTCCAGAATCTTTTGTCACTACTGAAGCCACACAATCTTCTGGCACTTCAATACTTCTAACTACTTCTACACTTAGCACAGAAACTCCTGATAATCCAAAATCTCCACCTACTACTGAAGTCTCAGTTAGTACAGAATCACCTGTCACTCTAGAACCTACAGTCACTAAAGTTGCAGTGAGCACAGAAATTTTTAATAATTCAGAATTTTCAACTACTGAAACTACAGTTAGTACAAAAACTCTTGTGACTTCAAAAACATTAGGAACTTCTAATACTCCTTATCCCTTATCTATTAGCACATTTATTACACAAAACATTTCTTCGACCTTTGCTTCTGTTAGTGAGCCTATCACTAGCAGTGCTTCCAGTTCTCCTATTTCTTCTAATTCATCTCAATCTGCTGATACTTCTAGTGCACCTAATATATCTGTTACTTCTGGTACTTCTGGCACGCCTAATATTTCTTCAGGTATTGCAATGTTATCAATGTTATTTTATGATTATTAAAATAATATATTTTATAAATATAATTATATATATATATCTTATTTATAAAAGTTATATGTGTTTAGTTATTAATGTATCTTTTAGGTATCCCTGGAAGCACAAACGTTCCTGGTACGTGTACCGAAGAAGGATTTTTCCCTGATCCTGAAGATTGTCATAAATTTTATCGTTGTATCGGAAGTGGTTCATCATTTATTAAATATGAATTTTTATGCGGTCCTGGTACTGCTTGGGATTCTACTCTTCAGAGTTGCAATCATAATTACCTCGTTTCAAATTGTAAAGGGGGATCTAGTTCATCCAGTTCTTCAGTCACTTCTTATCCAGAGTCAACCATTTCTTTGAGCACTACTACAGATCAAGATTCAACTGACCACGATGTTACTGTTACTACTACTGCATCTAGTATATCTAAAGAAACATCTTCATCCACTGTTTCATCCGTTTCTCTTACTACTCAGACAATTGAACCCGGATCCACTTCTTCTGGAACTGTTACAGAATCAATATCCTATTTACCTCCTGTAAATATACTATCTACTACTACTGCGGCGACCATAACAGTTAGTACGTCTCCTGAAATAGAATGTACTCAAGAAGGATTCTTTCCTGATCCTGAAGATTGTCGTAAATTCTATCGTTGTGTCGGTAATGGCTCAACATTTATCAAGTATGAGTTCCAGTGTGGTACTGGTACTGCTTGGGATTCAGCTCTTCAAAGTTGTAATCACGATTATCTCGTTACTAGTTGTAATGGATCTATGGTCACTACAGAATCAAATTCATCTGAAAATGAAATTAATAGCAATTCTAGTCAATCAAGTATACAAACAGAAAGTATATCATCGGACAGCACAACATCTTCTATATTAACTAGTCCATCAGTTTCATCGACATCATCATCTGATGTTACATCGTTAACCAACGTACAAACAGATATTTCAACAATTATTACATCAACAGTATCACCATCCACTATGTTTTCTACAGCTGAATCAAATATTCCTATCACTCAACCTACTCTGCCATCTTCCACATCTGAATCAACGAGTTCTCAATCTACAATATCACTTTCTACTACGTCACTTCCAATTGAAACAAGTACAACCAGTTCTGAATCAATATCTCCAAGTATTACAGAATCTGTTTCATACTTGCCACCAGAGAGCAGTGCAACATCTAACCCAGAAACAACTACTGTATCATCTCCCACTGCATCTGAAACAAGTACTAGTTCTGAATCTACACAATCAGCTTCCACCATACCACCTATATCTGAAACAACTACGGCCAATTCTGAATCAATATCTCCAGGTATTACAATATCCGTTTCATATTTGCCACCGGAGAGCATTATTACACCAACATCAGGAACTACTATAACCAGTTCATCTTCTGGAACAGCGCAATGCTCAGAAGAAGGTTTTTTCCCAAATCCAAACGATTGTACGAAATTCTACCGTTGTGTACATTCTCAAAATGGATTACAACGATATGACTTTGACTGTGCACCTGGTACGGCTTGGGATCAAATTCTTCAAACTTGTAATTATATTGACCAGGTAACTTCTTGCTCTTCAGACAATAAAGATCATATTCAAGAATCTTCAAGCACTTCTGCAGCATCTGATTTAACAACACCTAGTAGTTCTACTATTACTAGTAGTTCTACTATTACTACTATTAGTTCAATTACTAACAGTACGCTAATTCCTACAAGTACGAGTACAACGGAAGTACAATCATCGAATACTGAAAACTCAACTTCTGTATCCTCAACTTCTTCGATATCTTCTACAGAATCAAGTATTTCAGACTGTACTTCGAAAAATCCTAACAATATCATAGTTTGTAACAAACCAGGTTTCTATCCGCATCCAACACAGTGTAACAAATTCTATCGTTGCGTCGATAATGGGAATGGTTTTAACGTATATTATTTCGATTGTGCACCTGGAACTATATTTGATCCTAGCATTAACGTATGTAATTATCCCGAATCAGTCTATCCTCCAAGAGATTGTAAAATGCCTACGTCGAGTTCGTCTACTAGTACAGAACAAACAACATTTTCTACTGAATTTACAACACAGTCGATAACAACTGAAGAAATTGAATCTACAACTTCATCCTCGACGCAAACGAGCACAACTATAGAATCAAGTACGCAATTTACTTCTGAAGCAACAACAGAATCTACATCTGAAACAACCTCTGAATCGTCTACAATTGAGTCAACATCTGAATCATCTACGACTTCAGAATCCACAACTGAATCAAATTCAGAATCTACGTCTCAAGTATCAACCGAATCTACGTCTGAAATAAATACGGAATCTACATCTGAAGCAATCACTGGATCCACTTTCGAAACTACTACTATGTCTGAAGTAACTACAGAATCTACTAGTGAATCAACTAGTGAATCCACGACTCAAGCAACTACAGAATCAACATCTGAAACAACTAGTGAATCTCAAGCAACTATAGAATCAATATCTACTACCGAAACAACTACCGAATTGATTTCAGAAGCAACCACAGAATCAACTTCAGAAGCTATTACAACTGAAGTAAGTACAGATTCTAGTTCTACTATAACGATAGAATCAACTTCTGCAGGAACTACTGAAAGTAATACGGAATCCAGCTCGGAACAAATTACTGAATCCACTGAAATATCGACTTCAACGACAGAATCTCAAAAATCCACTACACAAATATCGATTTCTACCATGGAACCTTCTATTCAAACGCCTTGTCCAATCGGAAACTTAACTGACGAACAGATAGCACTAATCTGTCCAACAGGTTTCCGAAGACATCCAAAATACTGCAATCTATTTTATCAATGTACCATTGAAGGTAATATGGAGATAAATGTACTTGTATTAAGCTGTCCAGAGGGAAAAATTTACGATGAACAAAAAATGCAATGTTTGTCTGAAAGTAAAGCCACTAAACCTTGTACTAGTAGTAAAGCAATTGGTAGATTTTATAGAAGATTGGAGAAGAGTGAAGTATCTCCTGTGAGTATACCATTTTAAACAATTTGATATATATATATATATATAAGTTTATATGCATTTTGTTTAAAATATATATGTTTCAATTTTAGATAAAAGTGTCAAACGAATCATTTTGTCCGGAAGAGGGTCATTATCCTTATAAATTAGGTTGCAGCAACATATTCTATAATTGCAAACGAGATTTCAATGGCAATCTTCAGGCTTATATGTACAAATGTCCACAAAACTACTTGTATTGGTCGATTTCGAGAAGATGCGAACGTACTTTACGATTACCAATGTGTGCATCTGCGCTGGAAGATAATGTTGAGAATTGGGATAAGAAATGGAAGATTCCAATAGAAAAAATTAATTTGTCTGCTAGAAATTTAAAGTTTATGAATTATTAAAAAATATTTTCTTTATCTCGATAGAAAGTTTTAATAGTTCGAAAGGACAGTAAACTCTCAGGATAATTTCTTACGTTATCTTGTTTTATAATTATATTTGAAGGAAAGATATTAGAATATATTTAAATATATATATGCATAACATGGCTACGGAAGATCTCATAAAAAATATTCAGATCTTCAGCAGTCATCTTGTGGCAATTAATAATTATAGTCTATATTGATTTATGTATAGGAATTAATTCGTAATAATTATTGAAAAATATAACTAGAATTTTCTTATGATTTTTCGCTATGAAATCGTAAAGTCGTTGGAAAATCATATATTGTGAAAATTGGGATTTTTGGTTGAGGGACTTGTATGCAATATTCGACTGTATTCAGTAATTTGTGATACATATTTGAACATTTTTATATGCGACTACGTATTCATAATTTTATAATAACACTTTATTTTAAAACGCTTTATAACATAATATGAAATTTTATGTGCATATATAGAAACCTCAGCACCATATTCTGAATACAGTACAAAATTAACTTTGCAAAGATAATTTTGTATATAATTATGTGTCAATTATTCTAATTGTTCCTTCCTTTATATAAAACATCTCATTTATTATCTTTATTTCTTTCTATAATTTTTATAGAAAGATATCTATGTTAAAATATTACTTATTTTAAATAAGTAAAAAAAAGAAGTGCTACATAACGCGTTTATTACGATTTAATGATAAACATGAAGCATTTCTAAAATTGTTATTGAATGTGTATAAATATTGTGTGTGTCTGTATTAGATTTTTTGCAAATATCAATAAATAAATAAATTTTTTGATGAAGTAGAAAAGAGTTTTACAATTTTTTTTTATTTTACTGATAATAACAACATAGATTATCATTCTAAAGCTTTAAAATTTTTTTTCTTATTATGTAATATTGTTTGTAATATTGTTTGAATTAATTACAAATATTTTATCATAATTTTTGATTTCTAATTTTTGATATATTTTGAAAATTTAAAAATTTACTAAATCAAATCGATTGTCTCGTTCGTTTCTCGCACAATCGATTGCATTGGTCGATTATAATCTGCGTGAACAAATCACGTGACTAATACTCATATTTTACTATATTACAGTCAGTTAGTAGAACAGCAGTGCTGTGTACGAAATAGTAGTTGTTAAATTGAGTTAATTGTCGGTTATACAAAAATATTCGGAAAAGTTTAAGCATTTAAAGAAAATTCTAAATAAAAATCATTTTTAAGCAAAATGTTTCGTAGTTCGCTTACTTTTGATAAATTATTAGGTAAATTTTTTTCATTATATCAAGTGAACAAAATGTCCGATTGTCAAATTATATTAATTTTTTTATTAGATAAAGCAACGAGTCATTTGCATCTTGAACCTGATTGGGTAGCAATACTCCAAATATGTGATTTAATACGTCAAGGAGACGTGCAGTAAGTGAATCATTTATCATTTAACCTAAAGCTAACCTTACTATTTTTTAATGTAATGATGAAACAACAATGTTTTAGTTTTAAAATGTATATATTTTTAAAGTTATTTTTTAAATTGAAAATTATTTAAACCTTCTTAATTTTTTTTATATATATTTTCACCATTATTGATAACAATAATAATATCTAATTATTATTATATTATTAATATCTTATTATATTTATATGAATTAATAAAAAAAAATCAAATTTTATATATTATATATTTTTACATATACAGACCAAAAGCAGCACTCGCAGCTATAAAAAAGAAAATGACAAATGCAAATCCACATGTAGCTTTATTTGCTCTATTGGTAAGAAAACTTAATGCTTTGATAAATATTTTGTTATTTATTTATTATTATTTATATTACAAACATGTTGTTTTATTATTAAGGTTCTAGAATCTTGTGTCAAAAATTGTGGTACATTGATACATGATGAAATTGGTACCAAACAATATATGGAACAACTTAAAGAGTTAGTAAAAACAACAACACATGAAAATGTTAAACTTAAAACTTTAGAATTGATTCAAGCTTGGGCTCATGCATTTCGTAATAGTCCTAAATATAGAGCAGTGCAAGTATGTTAAATAAAAATGCTTATATGTTGTATTTTATTTTTAATAATGTAAAATATTAATATTAATAAAATATTTAGGATACACTTAACATAATGAAAGCTGAAGGACATAAATTTCCTACTTTGAAAGAAAGTGATGCTATGTTTATTGCTGATACTGCTCCAGCATGGGCAGATGGAGATGTGTGTCATCGTTGTCGAGTATCATTTGGAATGGTACAAAGAAAACATCATTGTAGAGCATGTGGTCAAGTATTTTGTAGTCAGTGTTCAAGTAAAGTATCTACACTGCCTAAGTTTGGAATTGAAAAGGAAGTTAGAGTTTGTGAAGCATGTTATGAACAACTTAATAAGTAAGTATTACATTTTTATTATAATATATTATAACTTTTATTATATTATACTTATTTATTATATTATAACTTTTACTTTGTTTTCAATTATTTCATTTATTTTTATAGACCATCTACAGCTCAAATTAAAGAAGCAGATTTACCTGCTGAATATCTTAACAGTTCTTTAGCTCAACAACAGCAAGTATGCAATTGCATAAAAAAATTAAAAATTAAAAATGAAAATTAAAATGAAAAATATGTATAAAATAAAAATATTCTATTTTATTAGGTACCTCCTAGAAAAACAGCAGCTGAGTTGCAAGAAGAAGAAGAACTTAATCTTGCTATAGCTTTAAGTCAAAGTGAAGCAGAACATCAAGAGAAAGAAAAAAAAAGAGGAAATCGTGCAGCAAAAATAAATCCTCCTAATACACGTGTTGTGAGAACATCTTCACCACCGCCATCACCTGTTTGTTTACAAAAACACAAACTAAAAAAAAATATATGTATAAGATGTTTTTTTTATCTCGCAAAATTTTTATAAAAAATTATTAACTATTTATACTTAATTATTATTAATATCGGTTTAGAAAATATTTTAATTCAAGAGAAAATAATAATTTATGATTGACTCTAGTTCAGTAAGATAATCTTTGTACTAATACATAGAAAACACAAATTTTTTTTTACTAGCTACTATTTCTAGTTAAAATCTATAGAACATATAAGTATTAATAAATGAGATAATAGACAAAATAAATAATAATAATATATTTTATAGAAAATATTCAAATAAATTGATTAATCTGAAATTGAAATCTGAAATTGTATTAAATTGGCTCTATTTATGTTAAAATCTTTTTCACTATAAAAAAAACTTACAGAAAAATAATTTGCATCATAATGTTTTTTTGTAAAGCAAATTTTTGTAAAAACATTTTTTTGATATATTAAATCTGTATTTTTATTTTGCGAGATAAAAGAAATACTTTATATATATTATAAATGTATTATAAATTTTATTTTTCAGCAAGAAGAAGCAGAAGTTGATCCAGAACTTGCTAAATATTTGAATCGTAAACGTTGGGAACTGAGACAAAGTGCACTTGAAGAGCATAGTTCCAGAGCAGATGTTACAAGTCCTTCAGCTCCTAATATAAGTAGTCCAATGCCACAAAAAGTTATAATCACAAAACAACAGAATGGAGAAGTTGATAATCAAATGGAAGAATTTGTTAATGCTTTACGTTCTCAAGTTGAAATTTTTGTTAATAGAATGAAAAGTAATTCATCAAGAGGAAGATCAATTGCTAATGATAGTTCAGTACAAACTTTGTTTTTAAATATTACTGCTATGCATTCCAGGTTTGTTTCAAAGAATATTTTTAATTTATACATATACAAAATTTTATCATATAATAAATTTTTTTAGATTATTGAGATACATTCAAGAACAAGATGATAGTAGAGTATATTATGAAGGTCTTCAGGATAAATTAACACAAATGAAAGATGCTAGAGCTGCTTTAGATGCTTTACGAGAAGAACATAGAGAAAAATTACGAAGACAAGCAGAAGAAGCTGAAAGACAAAGACAAATGTTGATGGCTCAAAAATTGGCAATTATGAGAAAGAAAAAACAAGAATATTTGCAATATCAACGTCAGCTTGCTTTACAAAAAATTCAAGAACAAGAAAGAGAAATGCAAATGAGACAAGAACAACAAAAGCAACAATATATAATGGGTATACATATAAATTCAATAAAGTAAATTGAATTAAATATGAAATAATTTTTATTACATTAAATATGATTTAGGTGGTTATCAAGCAGTTTCTGGTTTTATTGGACCATCTCAAGGTTCACCTGTTCGTCACGTTCAGTATCAAACACCAGGAACTAACTATAATCCTATGTCGCCAACTAATCAAGGATTTATATATGGGCAACCTTCTATGAAACAATATCCCATGCAAGGTTATAATATACCACCAATGAATTCTATGCCACCTCACGTAATGGGACCAATAACAAATCAAGAACAACCAACTGATCCTGTCCAGGGACATGAGGCGATGGGTCGAGTTTCTGTTTCTGGACCAGGAATAGTTAGTATAATTCTAAATATATTTATATACATTTATATATATTTGTTTTCAATATTTTTAAAAAATATTTCTTTGTTTTTTATATAATTTAAAAAATATTTTGATTCATATATTTTATTTAATTATTTTCTATATTTTTTTTTGAAGATGTCTCAAATTACAAATCCCATACCGCAACTTCAGCAGACAGGTGGACATCAAATGGGACCTCCATCGCAACAAGGTCCTCCACCAAGTCATATGACACAAACACAATCAACAGCAGTGCATATGCCGCCGCATCAGGGTCCACAAATTACACAACCAGGACCACCAAATCAAATTCCTCATACTATACCTCAGGTACCACAAAGTCATATGGGTCCATCACCTGCACAAATGGGACCTGGAGCACACGGTCCTCCAGGACAAGTCGTAGGTCTGCAAATGGGACCTCAACAATCATCTTCAATGCCAGGTCCTCAAGGATCTTCGATGCAACCTCATGTTTCAAATACACCTATTTCATCCCAAGGATCAGCAACAATTCAAATACCATCTGGAACTACAACTGGATCGATTTTAACATCGAATCCACCAATACAAGGTTCTCAGACACCTGGTGTACCAACTATGCAAGGTATAACTCAAGTTCCAGTATCTCAAGGACAACAATTACAATATCAACCACCAACTTCTCTACCAGCTGCATCAAATGAATCTTCCCAAGTAAAAGAGGATTCGAAACCAGAAACAGCAGAATTAATTTCTTTTGATTGAATGAATAACTTATGCATACAAGTTAACTTATAATAAGAAATGCATTTAAGGTAATCATTTTGCATACCAATTTTAATCTTAATTTGGCATTAATTGTCTCAATTTGATGATAAAATTTTTCAAATGTTGTTTATAGAATTAAAAAAAATATAAATTTTAAAATCACTATTGAGAAATCTAAAATAGTGATTTTCTGGATTGCGTAATATTTTTAATGAATAATATTTTACAGTATACGGAATGATATTTACGAAAATAAGAAAATATTTATTTCATTATTGGTGTTTATTTTATGTTATAGAAATTTCCAACAATAATAATAATATATATACAAATTAAATATATGATTTTTGTTGCATAATTGTTGAATATTATCTGATGAATGATTATAATATTTAAATAACAAAAACATACATTTTACATATACGTATGTAGATATAATGTATGTACAAAATATTTATGTTACATAGCATAAAACTGAAGAAAACTAATTTCACCTATATACTTGACTTTTTACTAAATATATATCACTTTTTTTTTACAAAATTAATTTTAAAATTAATTTAATTTAAAATAAAATATTATTTTATTATTATGGAAAAGAAAAATGAAACATATTTACGAACATAATTACGAAACACAAGATATTTAAAATTTTTAATTATAGTAAAATTTTTTATTATATTAATCAAACATTTTTTCTTAATTTAATACTGCATTTACATTTTTATTTTTTTCTTTCTTAAAATATTTAAAAAAAAAATTTCGTGTTTTTTTTAAAAATTTATTTTTTTAATCATATTGTTTCCACTTGGCCTTTTCTTCGTGGTTTCACTTCTTGTGGACAGGTGAATGATGTTTCTTCAGAATGTTTTCTAATCACAGTTGATGACTCACCATTAGTAGAACAAGCAGAAATTTGACCATCTTTTTTTTCTTGGCATATATGTGATATATTTATTCCATTAGAAGTTAAAGATGCTTTTCGAAGCCGCATATCTTCTAAAGGAATTTCTTCACTTCGTGGTCTTGGCATTTTTGGTGAATTATCTCGAGATCGTAAACCATTTTCGTGACTTTTTTCATTTGAAATAGTATCGCTGCGTTTTGAAATTGATGATGAAAGACCGGGGGTAGGTCTAGTAATATTTTCTCTACGCATTTGTGCTGCGAATCCAGGAACTTTATTTACTGTGAACATTGGACGCGATTGATGATCTTTTGATCTTGAACCACGTCCTATTAATCCTGAAAATTACACTAAAATGTTAATTTTTATAATTTTTATCAAATTTATTTATTTTTGCAATAATATCTCTTACGTTCATGTCGAAAACCACGTAGTGCATAATTTGGTGGTGTTGTAGCGTGCGGTATGCTTGTAGGAATGTCCAGCAATCTTGCAATTTGAGTCATTTTTTTTTGTCTTGCTTTTATTCGTCCTTTTGTTAGCCTTTAATAAAAAAAAATCAATACAAAATGAAATATAACAAATATTCATTATATTACGTAAGCTTACCTTTGTTTCGCGGCCATACATCTTATATGATCATCGAAAATGAATTTTGTTGATAATAGTGGAACACGATTGCCAGTACTACTACTTAAAGGTTTATAAATTGTTAAGTGTAAACATCTAGAATCATCTTTATCACCTGCGACTTCGATATCTTGCAGAAATCCTACCAATTTTGCTACACCCCAACCGAGTTTACTAGTATCAGGTTCAACGAGAATTAATTGTACTACATCTATGACGAGAAAACGACGAATTTTCTGACCATCTTTCCATACAACTGTACATGCGATTAAATCGCTATTGTCTATATAAAAAAATAATTACAATTTAATATTTGTATAAATGAATATTTAATTTGAATATAAAAAACAAAGTAACTTTTACTTAGATCAAGAACATTATCAACTTGAATACAATTAGCTGGATTCGTTAATGGCAATTGTGTTTCTGCTTCCATATTAAGAGTCAATGATAAATCTCTTATTAAAAAGAATACTCTTATAGCGCGTCTTGCTCTTTCAACCTATATAAACATTAATTTTGTTTCTTATTAGTTTAATAACTCATTATATTAATAATAAAATAAAAAATTTGATCTTCAAAATATTTACATCTCCACATGGTAATCTTTTAGTGAATTCGATACCCGTCATTGGAGTTCCTGTTGGCGGTAATAAAATATTACTGTCCATCATTAACCATTCCACATTCAAAGGTCGTTTTTGAATTTCGCTATATTCATCTTCAAACATATCTAGAAATATATCTTCACTCTAAAAATAAAATCAAATTTTTTTTATGATTTTTAATATTTAAGAAAAAAAAAAATTAGTATCTGATAATAACAGACCTTATAAAAATTTTTTAATAATGATGTACTTTGTTCTTTGGCTGCTTGAATTGCTGCCAAATGTGAATCTTTTAACATGCTTTGTCCTTCTGACATTACTAATTGTATTAGCAATTTAATTGTCAATTCCAAAGTAACAAGTCTTACTCTTGCATCTAATAAAAATATTATTTATTGATTATTATGTAAAAAATTAGAAAAAACATTCTATAAAATGACTCACTTGTTTGACAACTTAATGTTATAATATGAATCAGTCTATCTATTAAAATTTCATTATATGAATTCGTCGTTGAATTTTGTGAATTGCATAAAATTGGATCCAAAGTTTTACGATCTATGCCCTTAAAAATTTATTTAATTAAAACAAAAATAAAATCTTATTACATACAATATTTGTAAAATGTTTTACCTACTTGATTGTTAGCTAGAGCGTATAATAAACATAATGCGAATAGAGCGGCATAATCATTTTCTGTACAGAATAAAGAATTTAAAATAGTTTCTAAAAACGGCTTATTTGATAATGATTCAGTAACATTTTTTTGAGCATGAGGTGTTAAGGGACTTTCTAGTGCTAATCTTTGTTCTTTTTCTTCATCAGTAACATTTAAGTGTTTGATTTCTTCTAAATCTTCAGTTGGAATGCTTATTTCTTGTTGTTCTGGACTCATAAGTATAGGCATATCTCCCGATGAAGCAGTATCAAATGATGTACTGGCATGATTTATTTCTAAAATTTCTTCACTTCCATTCTCACTATCTTTTCTTTCTAAATTATTTTCATCTTCACAAAGTTCATCTGACATTGTTAATGATTCACTTAAATTTTCTAAAGATTTTTCTAAACTTTCTTTTGGTGGTGAAAAAGCAATTGGCTTATCTGATGAAATATCACCATACATTTCAAGTACTTTACTTGCACCTGTTTGTATTGTCTCTAAATCTGATAATAACATTACTGCTGCTAATGTATGTACAAGAGGACCATGAGAGACTATTAAAAATACTTGAGAGAGTAAAAACAAAGCTACAACAATGCTCACATGTTTTCTTTCTTCCTATTAATTATAAACAAATCAAATTTAAATTATTATCATATCAAGTAATTCTAGATCTAATTGAAAACATACCTGATTTTGGCACAGAAGATTTTTGTGTTTCATAAGTGAGTAAACATATAATGGAACTAATAATTTATGAAGCAAATGTTCTGATAAAACTTTATTTAAATCAGATATATTTAAACAAAGAATATCATTTAAATAATGCAAGTGATCCAAATGTTCTGCTACTAAATCTGATAATCTATTTTGGCTTTGATGACTGAAATATATATGTATATATATATATATATATATTATGAAATATCTTTTTGATATAATTATTTAAGTCATGTTTTTTTTAAATAATAACTTACTCAGCATCATTTCTAACACAAGTATCAAGCTCTATAATATGATTACCAATAAACCATACAAGATTGCTGAAATAGGGAGCAGCAGTGCGATCTCTTATGAATGCTAGCATAGAAGCATCTTCTACTCGATATACATTTAATGTTAAAGTTCGCACTGCTATACGAACCATTCCTTCTGAGTGATTAAAAAATTTAATTGCTTCTGTATACAATGGAAAATCATTGGTGTGCTGATAAAAAAATTAGAAATTAAAACACATTCTTTTTTATATATCAAGTGCAGAATTTAAGTGATGATGATAATGATAATGAAAATGATCACAATAAAAAGCATATGAGTAAATTAACTATAAATACATATAGATATTATAACATTAAAATTGGGAAGAAATAGTAAAAAATTATTATTAAAATTAATGAGTATGAGATTAGCAAAAGTGAAATAATAGACACAGAGGATTATCATGTGTACCTCGTTTACCTCATTATAAAAAAAGTGAATGGTATGCGCATTTAACTTCAAGCTTAAAGTCTTTAAAAAACTGATATAGTATGCCATCACTTCTTCATCACTGAAGTCAAATTTGTGCACTATTATACTGTTTACGTGATTATTACTTAATAAATAATCTGAAAACATATATCTTTTTAAAATTTTATCAAAAGTGATCAAACAAATTTATAATAATTTTGGTTATAAACTTACATAAAGATGTTTCATTACGTATATTTTCAAATAAAATGTTTAAAGTTTGTAATAATTGAACACATACATAGCTTCCACATTTTTGCTTCATTATACGTAAAAAAAATGAAAGCATGTTTTTTTCCAGAAAAAAACTAATAAAGAATATACAGTTATTATTTATCATACAAAAAATTTATTAATATGATTAAATAGCAATTATATTATAAAAACTTACTCAAATACACTGCTATCATTTTGGTCACCCCATATTAAAATTTCAGCTATGGAACGAAGAGTTTCTACCAATAAGCCTCTATTATTTTCAGATACTGTTTGATTTTTTGAAAGAACATGGTATAAATATCTATATATAATAATAAACAAAAAGTAAAAGTTTACATATAGTTTATATATATACACATACACATATATATATATATACATACTTAAGGTGTTCTAAAGAATGAGGATTTTTGGGCTTCCACAGCCCTCCACCAAACCAGCTTCGACTTCGAAACATTTTTTAGCAATACAACTGCATTTGGGTGGTGTCTTGCATTAAATTCATATTCCTTTTGTTTCTTGTCTTTTTTTTTCTTTTTTCTTTTTTGTTAAAGAAATATTACCGACATTTGTTTATGTTATTAAAATTATAATTATTTAATGTTTATTTAAAATTTTTATGAACATTAAAATGATTGTCGAAATAGCAATAAAATTTAATACATTATTCAGGTTAGAATTACTTTTCTATTATATATTTTTATTTTTGTTTTAATTATTAATTACTATAATTTTATATAAAGTGTATTTACATTTTTTATACATTTTTTTAATTACACAATTAACAGTTTTTAAAATTATAATAATCACGTACTTTCAATTTTACGCGACGCAAAACGAAGCCTACCCTCCATTACTGAATAACCAGTGGAACTATATGTTAGGTTAGTTTAATGTCACTTATTATTAGAAATGTTAGAATTTTTATTTATAAAAAATATAATATTAATAATATTATAATATATAATTTTATATAAATAATGAATGTAAATAAACAGATAGAAAAAAATAAT
>NW_006263380.1:604004-610658 GCF_000469605.1 Apis dorsata
ATAAAGAGGAAATATCAATATAATTATATTATGAAGTGACATGGAATGAGATATCAGAGTTTCTTATATTGAAAAAATTAATATAAATATTTAAATATGATGAGAGTATTAGAATTATACAGTGGTATTGGTGGAATGCATTATGCTCTTCAAGGTAAATTATTGTATCACTATATTTTAAATAAACTTAACCTCTATATTATTGAAGAAATTTAACCTCAAAAAAAATTTTTAAACAAAATTTTTTATTATTATAAATAATATTATGATAAATAATATTATTATATTTTAAATAAAATATATAATTATCACAAAAAATTTTATTTTCAGAAAGTGGTATTAAAGGTGACATTGTTGCAGCAGTTGATATAAATACTGTTGCAAATAGTATATACAAATATAATTTTCCAAATGTATTACTTTTGAATTGTAATATTCAATCACTTTCTGCACAAGAGATAAATAATTTAAATATAGATACTATTTTAATGAGTCCTCCATGTCAACCTTACACAAGAATAGGACTTCAAAAAGATATATTGGATAACAGATCTTCTTCATTGCTTCATATTCTTTCATTGATTCCTCAAATAAAAACATTAAAATATATTCTCCTTGAAAATGTAAAAGGATTTGAAAAGTCTGAAATGAGAAATGCTCTATTAAAATGCATAAATACTAGTGGATTTAATTATAAGGAATTAATTCTAAGTCCTTGTCAATTTGGTATTCCAAATACCAGATATAGATATTATTTATTAGCAAAAAAAAACAATCTTGAATTTTGTTTTGATCAATCTATATTAAATTTTGAATTATCAGATTCTATTTTAAAGATTCTTCCTAAAAGTAAATATAATTTATTAGCGGAAAAAAGTTATATTCAAGATTCTAAAACAAATAAAAATTGTTATACATTGGAAAATATTCTAGAGCATGTTGAAGGATCACAATATTTAATTCCTAAAAAATTGTTGGAAAAAAGAGTTTGGTTAATGGACATACGAACATCACAAAGCAATGGTTCTTGTTGTTTTACAAAAGCTTATAGCCACTATGTAGAAGGGACAGGTTCTGTATATTGTCCATATTCAGAAAAAACAATTAAAGAAGCATTTTCAGAAGCAAATAAATATGAAAGACAATCATTAGAAGTATCAAAAATTCTGGAAAAATTAATGTTACGATATTTTACACCTAGAGAAATATGTAGATTAATGTGTTTTCCTGAAGAATTCATATTTCCAGAATATATAACAGATAAACAAAAATATAGATTATTGGGAAATTCAATTAACATATATGTGGTTAGCAGATTAATATTTTTATTACATATTGAAAGAAAGATTACATAATATATTTATGTAAATATACCTCATATATGTTTCTAATTAAAAAAAATATATTTTTTTATATTTTAAAACAGAATTAAAAAATCTTAATAATTTAAAAGTATTTATGAAAAAATTAAACATTAGATAAATAAATGCTATATAGTGTATTTAGTTTTCAATATAAGTACAAATCATTTACAATTATTGTAATTGATTGCAAATATTGCAATCTAGCATTTACAATTTTATAGTTAACTATATATTTTATATAGTTTTTGTATTTCATTTTCATTTAACAACTTTGATCAATTCTTAGAAATAATATATTTAGCAAATAATTGTTCAATCTTTATTATTTTAATACAAAATTTTAAAATACTTAAATAAATATTTTATATAGTTTCTAATTCAGGTGGAATGTGAATCTTCTTTTCTAATGCAAATTTTTTTAATGCTTGATATTTAGAATGCCAAGATTCAATTTCTTCTCTCATATGATTATTGTCTTCCTGCATAGCTTCCATATCACGATATTCTTGTGTTTTCTCTGATTCTAATTCATCTTTTTGCTCAATTCTTTTGATACGACAACTAGCTGCATACCCTCTGTTTTTTAATGTCCGTCTACGTTGTTTCATACGTACTATTTCTTCTCTAGATAATCCACGCAATTTCAATTGCCTGTTTAAATCTCTTACTGATATAGTTACTAGTTCATCATCACTAATGTCTAGACAAGGTCCAGGTGACAGAGGATCCTGTATAAAAATTAATTATATCTTTTCATTAATTATGTAAAATAAGAAATATAAAAATTATTTTTTACATTTTTAGACATTTTATGATTTTTATTTTTCATTTAGAAGATTTGTAATAATTATTAAAATTAGTTTCTTAATTTATTATTATTATAAAAAATGTATATTTTTTTCAAGGAATTTATAAATGATACTTTGTTTTCTTCTACGTCATTGATAGACTTAGAAACATGACGCATTGATAAGAAAAAATCGTGCATTATGCAGGAAAACAACGTACCATTTTTATAGATCGTTTTCCATCCATGGATATTTCTTTTTAACTGAATTTTTCAAGTTACAATGTCAAAAAACCACCAAAGTTCTGATTTTACTCTAGCTTTTACGCTTTGAAGAAAAATTTGCTTAGTCATCGTAGAATCTGTTGCTGGTCAGTTCATCCATTGGAACGATGGTAGATATCTTTCTAAAAACATAATCTTTTCATTCATTTATTATATATTCATATAGATTTATGAAAATTATATTAGTATTTCATTGAAAATATATAATAATATTTTCTTTATATTATTGAAAATCATAAAGCAATCATATTTGATTTTGAAGAAATCGCATATTATGTTCATATTTTGAATTCTATAGATGGCGCACCATGATATTAAGCTAGATATATATATATATACTTTTATTTTAGTTGTAGTATTTCATAATAGAGGGCTACTTTTCGTTTATATGTATATAGATTTAACACAAATATGGCGGGTTTTGTGAATCATAATGATTAATCTTTGCTGTAAAAATTTGAAAACATGAATCGTGTGTCTAGTTTCAATTTCTTATAATTAAGAGTGAATAAAAAAAAAATAATATACCTTCAATTCATGGTATTCTTATTAAGTTTGCATTTTTTTAAAATTTTTACTATAGGTTAAAAAATTAATTTTACATTTTTTAAATATTGTATTATTTTATTAAATTATTTTTTTGTTTTATTGTTACTATACAATATTTATATTTTATATACAATTACATGCAAAGTCTTTACAAACGTTAAATTTTGTTCAAATGTTTGCGTAGTATTTGCGATGTTTCAGTAATGCAGGTGGCGTTCTTAAATCATTCAAATATTGTCAAAATGATATTAATTTTGTTTTTTGTTTATATTTATTAGTATTTAGTTGGTTCAATATTAATAAATAGTGAAATTTATATTTAGTTTTATTTATAAATGCATATGTGTAAAATAAAATAGTAAAAAGAATAATTTAATATATACAATAAAGAAAATATATTATATGTCACATTTTTGGCGTTATCCATGAATTTTTACGTATTAGTTAGAATAACAAATAAAATAAATTTTCATTAAATAAACACAATTGAATGTAGCACTTATTACTCATAATGAAAAATAAATTAAAAATAAATAGCTTTACAAATATATTAATATAATAAAAAGGATTAATATAATAATGTAAAATAAAAAGGAAAAACTAGAATTTTTAAAAGTATTACATAATATAATAATGTAAGAATCAATTTAATACGAATAAAATACATTTACAATAAATTAATTTAATCTAATGAATAATTAGATTAAAATTTCATATTATAATATTATAAATATAGATATTCAAACAATTGAAGTAAGATTTAATTTATAATTTGTAGCATTTTTCATAATGGATTATATTTAACATAATTTTGTACATAGAATAATATTAATTAATAATTCAATGAAATAAAAAAATTTATATATGATTCATTTAAAAAAATTATTTAAATTTTTAATTTATTTAAAAAAAGTTATACTTTATTGTGAAATATCTTCATTATGGAATGCTATAAAATTTATATTATATAATATATATTATATATTTATATTACATTATATATATTTATATATATTAAATTATATATCAAATCATTAATCTTTTTTTTTTTTATTATTATTTTTATTATATAAGAAAGAAAAATGGTTAAAACTTAATGGTTATTAAGTTTTTATTTTTTTTCTATTTCAGATCCAGAGAATGATTATCTCTTAGGAACAGTAATTAAATAACTGAGAAGATGACGACTAGTAGCAAAGGAAAGAAAAGAAAAAGAACAAAGAGATATGTCATTATAAATGGTAAGAAAGAAAATATTCGTTAAGTGAAAATATAAATGAACTATTGTTCAAGAAATATATTTATAAATTTCATAATAAATGAAATTGCAAAGTTTATGCAATGATTTTAAATCAATTTTTAGTTATTCTTATTATTTTTTTCTTCATATTTTTGTTTAGAAAATTTTGATTAAAATATTTTTAATCAACTTTACTCAACAATAACAATGAATCTCATTTATATTTTCATATAAATATATATATATATATCTGTTTTGATTTTTTTTTACGATTCAATGATTTGTCGCATTGCGGTTAATCGAATGTCTACGTATTTCCCTTCACAACTGCAGTGATCGACTTGTGAATGCTTTTGTCGTGTTTTGGACAGGGATACGATTTTCTTAAGAGAACTTAGGAGAAATGCCAATGCAGCATATTGGACAAAGGGATTCGTTTCTCAAAATAATGAAGAAGAATGTAAGATATAATTTAAAAGATATCATAGAAAGAAAAGATATATTTTGAAATATAATTTTATTATTGTAAATATCAATTTTTGTTCTCCAATCATTTTTACAATTTTTACAATATTATCTTGAATGAATTTATAAATTTTAGACTAGAATACTATTAAGAAATTTCATTATACATTTACGACAAATGAAAAGATTTATTTGATAGATTTATAACTCAACAGTTTGATTAACTCTAGACTTATGAGGATAAATCTTTTATGCTTTGATTTGATTTTAAATTTAATTGATATATCACAATAATAGAGAAATTTCTATAAAGTATTGATATAAATTTAAAGTTTGTATGTATAAATTGATAAAGTAATTTCAATTGAAGATGGTTTTCATAGTAACACAATTTGTTTAAAAAATATATAATTCATCTTAATTTAATCAATCATAATTAGTATTTCATTTAATTTGGTATTTCATTTAATTTATAATACAACTCCTTTGATTTTTAGATAGGATTATTAGTTCACTGATACGATATAACGAATAATTGTTATAACATATAAGATAACGAATAGATAACTGAAGCTATTGTTTGATTATTATCTAAATTAAAACTATTATTCTGGAAGATCATGGTACTTACTATTAAACAGCTTATCCATTGCTGGAAGTTCATTAATATACACCAAATATTTCAGACAGTATCTTGATCTGTACGGTCATTATTAATCTCTTTATTGAGATTCGATTTATCTCTTTACCATAATTCTCTTCTTTCTCTGTCAAAGACACTTAAATTCATTTTGAAATTTTTTAAATTCTTCAAAATTCCAAGATCATTTTCAATAATGGAATATCCACAAAACTTGGTAAATTAGCTAGAAACTCATCGATATCCAAATCCAATCCAATCCAATTTAATGATTTAATTGAATAAACAAAGAATTAAATTTCATTTTCAAAATATAGTAATTTAATTATTTCGCGTCTCCCCAATTTTTTATTTTCCCAATTAACCCCTCTAAGGAGTTAATCCCGGTCGATTCGATGAGCATGATGACGATTCCTTAAAGTCCTTAAAACTTGTTGGTCGCGATAGTCCTTGAAGTTTACGCGTTGCTTATCGTGTTTATCGTCGTCGACACACCGGGCGTCGTTTCGACGTTCTCGGTCGTTCTCGGACGTGTTCGGGCATCGCGCCGACGTTCCGTCGCGACGCAGCTGACAGTCGGTGGCCGAGCATCGCGACGCGCGCATTGAATAAACGTGCTACAATTTTTATTCGTGACACGCGACGAATCTTTCCTCGCTTTTTTTTTTTGCCCTCCCCCTTTTAGAGAAGAAATCTGTCTAGTAAACCGCGATAAATTAATCTCGATTGCGAGTAAACGGGTTTTGGGTGGCCGTTTTCTCTTCCCTATCCCGATCGTGGACCACCGGGAACTACGTGGGACGAAAGGAACACGTCGCAACTCGAAACTGCAGAAAATGTCCTGCTGTCTATCACGCGGACAACACTGATGGTCTGTATCATAAATACGTGCGCGACGAGAAAAAAAGATTCTCGAAATTGGCTCGCGGAGAAATTGCCACGCGACTTCCGAAAGCTCGAGATCGAGGGATGATTTTATTCGGTTCGGTATGGGAACGGCAAGGGATGGAAATATGTTTTTATTTATAAAAAAAGAGATAGCCGATCGAATGGTTGGAAATTTTCTCTATCGGTATAGATAAGATGATTTATGTGGAAAGAATGTCCTTCTTTCTTCTCTCTTCTTTTCATATTTTTCATATTTGCATTGCATAAGTAATTGCCTTGCGTTGTTCTACGCGTGGGAGTAATTTTATTTAAAAAGTCGAATTGCTCGGAAAATGAAATCGAATTATTCGGTTCGAAATTAATAGAAGTGAAATATTTCATTATTAGGAATTTCGACCAACGCAAAATGTAAAGCATTCTGTGTGTGTGTGTGTGT
>NW_006263380.1:610895-614188 GCF_000469605.1 Apis dorsata
TTTTCGAATCGAATTATTTAAGAAACAACATACGCCCTGATTTATGTCAATACACGATTTGTACTGTACACGTTTCGTAATAGTAAATCGGATTGATCGTGTAAATGAAAGAGAAAACGGTAACCTTGGAACAATCTTTCATCCGATACGACTTTAAAGCAAATCAGAAAATTCTTCGAACGCGTTTCAAGGTTTCTTTTTCAATTTATATATACACATATATATGTTTACATTTTGTAAGAAGGAATCATTGTCATATATTTATTTATTCTTTTCGGAATATTTTTATTCGTACACCTTTGGAAATATATAAATCAATCTGATGTTCATTGATCAGGAATTTCTTCGTTCCACGCTGTGTGAAACTTTTCACGTGTTATCACGTCGCAAATATTCTCGACAAGTTTTTTTTTGTCGACAGTTTCTTCGCTTTTTTATCGAAAACATAGTAACGTCGAACAAAAGTTACTCTTTTATCATCAAACTTGCAAAAAGTAGAATAGTATTGGTATGGAATAAACGATCATATGGGAGTTTCATATATCGTTCGTCTTAATAATTTGAAAAATTATCGACGATAATCTAACAATAAACGTTTTCGTTTCTTTGTACGAATTGTATATATCCGCTTATTTGGATATCCGTTCGATCGATTAATTTACAAAGCTAACGAAGTACATGCTACATGCTTTGTTTCAACGTATTTCCATTTCCTTTTGTGTATTAAAAATTGTACAAAATGTTCAAGATTATCATTTCATAACAAACAAAGTTATTTTCGAAGCACTTCCTTTCATATTTTTTTCTTCTTTCGTTAAATTTGTCGAGTCTTATCTTATTTCTTACGTTTTCTTCTATTAATTATCCTTTCTTATCTTCGTCGATAGTGATACTTTTTAACATTTTCTCGTATTTATCTTCCTCTTCTTCTGCCATCGGTTTCCTTTTTCGTTGAAACAATTTCAAAGATGAAATTTAAAGTATAATTTTTTCCAATAATATTTCCGTATTTAATTTAAAGAATTAAAATTTATTCCTCCTCGTTACAATGTCAATTGTTCTTTTCACCACTTTCAATTAATACAAATAAATTTCTCTTATTCAGTCCGTTTAAAATTTCGTTGTTTTGTTTACGAGTGTTTCGGAATTTCCATTAATGCATTTTATCCAGAGAAAAATTATTTTCACGAAGGCTCTTGATGCTTTCGTTTAAGCTATCCGTTGTGTCACAATATTCTCGGTTTCTCTTTTTCACCCCGTTTCCCTGATTTGTTTCAATCGTCGAACCGTATCCCCGATTAAAGAAATCTTGTTAATTCTAAAAACGTTTCTTTTCACCGTTCCTTTAACTCTCAAACAACTCTTCCAGTTATCTATATATTTCCAACATGGAAAAGTTCTTCTTCTTTTCAATCCTCGATCCTCGATCAAGATTCTGGATTTCCACAATTTTCACTTTGACAATTCTTCTACGAGCTCACGAACTTCTTAACGCGTATCGATTTAATTTAACATGAAAAACGGATAATTGGATTACGTTAAATCCGAACCATACAAGATTTAAAGATTTACAAGATTTGCCAAGATGACTTAATCGTGAAATTCGTTAAACGCAATGTGCGTTCCCCTTCCCAGTTTTTCTAAACCGTGCGATAATCCGTTGAACTTATCATCGTTAAAAATCGCAATCCCAGACTAATGAAATCCTTGAAATCATCCCCTCGTTTCTTAGAACATCTACGACGAGGCGACGGTTCACAAACATATCTCTTTGGGGCGCGAAAAATCTTGGAATCCGTAAATCTTGACGCGTTTATGACGATTTTCGGCGAGGAATTTTTGCGGCGAGCGGATTTTTCGCAATGGGACAAAATTTCTCCTCGTGGCAAGATACTCGCAAATATCGGCCTTCGAGCTATCCTAAAATAAAGTAAGTTGTTCAACGTTTCGAGAAGAGAAATGAATGGACACTGCGTGGGTTCCTCGGACACGTTATTAATGAAATTTCGTGAGGTCCCTACGCTATCGTGCTGCTAAAAGTGGAAAAGTTATTCGTTCATCTTTATAAAATCGCTCCTCCGTGTTTCGTTGCAAAGTAATCTGAAAAGTAATCGGGGAGAAAGTTGGTATCGTGCGCGTGTCAAAAGGAAATTAAACAAAATTTTCCCGGTCGATTACATTCGTGGGGATTAGGATCAGAAGTTGGCGATATCCTCGCAAGAATGGCGATTGTTACGAACGACACCGTTACGCGAAACGTAAAGCTTAAAATAGTGCGCGTGGAAATGAGATAGACCGTTTAAGGGACGTTATCTTCGTGAATGATATTCCCGATGGGAGAACAAATTTACGTCTTTCCGAGAAATTTCTGTGTTTAAGTGGTGATAACGCCTACCCCCTTTGCCATGTTCTACAATTCTAGCTAATTATTTTTAGCTTGATTAAGAAATGATAGGGGTAACAAGATAGGACGTGTTTCTTTCCTCAAACCACTTTTCGAAACACTTTTCGATTATTTTATTATCATCGCGCTTCTAAATATATTTATTCCAAATAATCGGAACAAAATATTCTGCACGTTTGGCCGTGCATTTTCTCGCACGAAAATAGTTATCTTTCGTTCCACGTATCTGAAAAATGGAACCAGAGAAACAATCTTTTTTCGTCGAGCTAATAATCCTCGTTCATGGTCGAGATCGATTGCGATCGATCACCAGTAATTTATCCCTGCGTCATTGCATTTTTCTTTTCCTCCCCTCCGTTCGAGAGACGCCCTCGAATCCTCGAAGAGAAGATCGTTTCGTCCGCTTTCGTTCACCAACATTTTTTAATTTTCCTCGTTGCTCGGTCGGGATTCTGTGCAATTTCTCCGGTTCTTGACGGCCGTATCGGGATAATCGCGGTGTCCGTGTGCCGATCGATAGCCGGTGGATGGTTGGAAAATTCGAGGGCGAGGCCTCTCGCCGTGGAAATTTTATTCGAGCCGTGGCGAGTGGGAAAGTCAGCGATTTCGCGATGAAACGATGAACGAGGGAGGGAGGGAGTGAACATTTTGCGAGGGAGAAATAATGCAAAATAAGGGAGGGGAGAGGAGGTCGATTTAAAGGTTTCATCGTTGCGATTAATTGGAATCTGGCACGACAGGATCGTATAAACTTCTTTGACGTGACGATTTTCTATAGCGCGTGTAACAACACGGTTATAGAATTATTTTGGAGGGATGAATCGCGATCAAGAATTTCGAAAAAATTTATTTTCCATCGAACTCGTTTCAGAGCTATTTTTTTTTTTTT
>NW_006263380.1:615034-618399 GCF_000469605.1 Apis dorsata
AATCTTTCGAAAACAATTCGAGAATCGAATTCTCGCGATCGAAGGACAAGATAAAGTGGAGCATGCTAAATTTGATGATCGATTTGGCTCGATAACGAGGAATTCTTGGTAAAGTAGGTTAGTTTAGAAACTTCCCACTTGGAAATAAAGTGGATGCGAATCGAACGCGAACGTATAGGGTTCGCAACGACGTTCTTTGAAAAGCGCGACGATACTTTGATTTTTCGAACGAACGTCCATCTAAAAATTATAAAAAATAATCGAACGAATAATAATTTGCATTCATCCGCGAGAGACCAACATCGAGAAGGAGGTTTAAATCGTTTAAAAAATTTAAACCAGATTGAAATATATATTTGAAGAGACGAGAAAAGAACAATCTCTCTCCGTTTCAGGTTTCGGGTTCATAGCCAATCTCCCGATGTATTATTCGTAAAAAGGGGGTCACCTTTCTCCTCGCTCCCCTCGTTACACGATTCTCATTAAGATCCCGTTTCTTCGGGCGTTCTTTTTCAAACCCTTCTTTGAACGGCTTGGCTAAAAAACTTGGCAAACCCCTCGAGGCACGAGACGAGCAGTGTCAAATATGTTTTAATCGATAATTTTAATGAACCCGGTGGAAAATTAGCCGGCCGTGGTCTCGCGTATCGATGAGTGCAGGGTGACAAAGGTGACAAAGTCGCGAGGTCGGTCGCGTCGTCAAAGGAGCCACCGAATAAACTAGCCGACGATGCCAATTTTTCACCGATCGTAGGCGTCGCAGATTTGTTCGGGGACGGTTGCACAAAGAGCCGAGGGGGAGAAGGGGGGGACACGGGAGCGCGAAAAGTTTGGGATTAATCCGCAGAGGTATATCCGGTTTGCGACATTGGCTTCGATCCAACCTGCCGCGATAAAAACGAACGATTGTGCAATTTAACTCCTCTCCTCGTGTGTCCCTCGTTTTATATTCGTTCGTTCCTGTGATAAGAGGAGAACGTGTCGTGTCGTAAATAAAAGATCTCCAATCCTCCGATCCTATCCCACTCGTTTTTCCGTCTTATTTCTCCACGCGAAACGTGAAATTTCTAGTCGCGTGCTTTTATCGTGTAAAGAATTTCCCGCACGCGTTCGTCGACTTTTACTACTGGAGCCGTAAGTAGTAAGATCTCCGATTCACGGATTTTTTTTTTTTCCGTTCGTTGATAATCGGCGTTCGTTGATATTTCCAACGTCGATGTTTCGAAATGATAGAAATGTAGAATATTTCGTTCGTAATATCGGTTTATAAGTCGGCTTACCCGGTTTATACGTCGGTTTATCCGGTTTATACGAGGAAAATTATCGAGAATTTTTTTTACGATTATCGATTATTATATACTGTCTCTCGTTTCCTCGTATCGCGGAGGTATCGCAGTCATCGATTAAAGAACTATACCGTAACCAAGGACGGAGAGATGGATTTTCGCGAGTATTTCTCCTCCATTCTCTCTCTCTCTCTCTCTTTCTCTCTTCACTCGTACGTATTTCACGCGTATTTCACCTTCGATCCATAAAAGTTTACGATTCATCTAAAAATAGATGAAACGAGTTAACCGCGCAAACCTATCCCATTTCGAATTGGAAAATACGAACGATTCAACGAGTTTGAAATTAAAACCATCGAGATTCTTCGCTTTTTTTTTTCTTTTTTTCTTTTTAATAAACCAATGTTTCGTTCGTCAATCGACATTTTTCACGCGTCGATACTGTTTTTACAACGTGTAACTTCGTGGTACGTTAATGGATGGAAGAGCGGCGCGTTAAAAGTGAAATTTCTGAGATCGTTTGGCAGTTGCAGAGTGCTCGAATATATATATACCACGGTGAATTTGTTGAACGAAGGCTTTGTGCACCACCGGAAGGGAAATGCAATCGTTGGAACCAGTGACCAGAAGAATAACAAACAATACAGCTCGAGATCCTTTCAACTTTCAACAAATTCTAATTTTCCAAAACGACGAAAGTTTGTGTTGCAAGTTTTTTTCTTGAAAAGAAGAAAAATTTATTTCGCGGAATAATTTTTTACTGCCAACTTGGAATAACGAGATTTTTTTTTTTCAAATTTATGATAGCGTCACGAAAGGGATGTAATTGAGTTTTAAACTCTCGTAAATCGTAAGATCGCTTCGAATTATCGATTCGAAAGTTTTCGATGATACTAAATTACGATCTTTATTGTAATTTTTGGATCGAGAATAGAACACGCGAATTTCGTCCTCGCGTTGCCTCAACCTTGGTTTAATAATTAATTATCGTTCGCGATTAAAATTCTTATTAACGAACTCGTTGAAAGTGCTTAACAAGAGATATTGCGATCTATTTCCGTGCTGTGGATACGGAATTATTCATCGGTGTAACATTCTTGGCGGATTATAAAGTGAAAATTTCTTCATTAAAAAAAGAAAAATATAACGTGACAACTTAATAATTATCGTTCGCACGTAGGCTAACTAGATTTGGATAAAACTTCAAACGAGGCATCCGACTCCATTAAAAGCTTCATATTTCGAAAATTTCCATTAGCATATTTCCTGAAATATCCTCTTTTTTTTTTTTTTTTTTTTAAATTACTTCTCGCAAACTTACTATTCAAATAAATATCGTTGAAACGTATTTATCGAAAAATATTCGAATTTAAGTTATATAAAAAGATCGAATTAATTTGTACGCGATGTATTCAATAGTTATTCCTGAAAATATTTCACGTGGCAGTAGCGGTTGAGAGAAAGATTTCCGGGGATTTGCTTTTGATTTTTGTCACGTTGCATCCGGGATTTCCCCGAATCCCCTAGCGTGTCCTAGACGATGAAATTTCCCTTACCGGAATAAGCCGACGTCCTCCTCGTCTTGCACGGAATGTTACGACGTATGTTACCTCTTGCGGCCAAATACTCCGTCCTGTCCCGAGGGATTCCATTAATTTCAATCGAGGTTGCCGATTAAACTCGTCCCGAATAGTTTGGAGGGATCGCGTTGGTCCCCCCGGATCCGATCCCCCCACTTCTGCTCGCAGAATTTTCAGTGGCACGGCAAATTCCTGGAATTATTCGCCACCGATTGATTATGGCCGCGGTGCAACGATTCGATTATTATTTAAGTAATTCGAGCTTTGCGCCGCTTCCTGTTGCGGATCGATCGATCAAAGCGACCGCGTTAATTAAGGCGACATCGGCCGAATTAATTATTCCATCGTGGCTCTGGTCGTCGTGGCCTCTCCACCCGCGTCACGAAACATCTTCGAAACAAAACTCGTGGAAAGTTTTGCTTTGACGATTTCGCTTCTTCGCTTCGGGGCTCGAAATCGTAGTTTCTCGTTTCGATGGATTCCATTATGGTTAAGTGGC
>NW_006263380.1:618439-621004 GCF_000469605.1 Apis dorsata
GCAGGGGTAATCGAATTCTAAACTTTATTAATCTTCACGCAAATTTGAGCGAAGGGGGCGGGAGCGATTGGCAGGGTCGACTAATTTCCGTGTTGCGATGGAATTGGCGGAATTCAAAGGACTCGTGACACGTTCGTACTTCAATTTCACGCGAATCCTCTTGTTAATACTTTCACAACAGGTTTAAGTCTTTTCAATATATATATATTTTTTTTTCGTAATTCACATTTCTGAATTAATATATATATATATATATATTGGCGTACATGCAACGAGAGTAAAAAGTTAAAAGTATTTCAATCAATTTTCGATGCAACGCGAAAATGGCTCTTATTGCTTTGAAATTCGTACCGTATCACCCTGTCAAATAGAAAATTAGTTTTTACTTTTCAATTTTTATACTTCAAAAGGTTTCAATGTTTTTGAAACATTTTTTTTTCCCTACATGAATATATGAAACAAGTTATCGTTGAAAATAGAAAGTTTAACGATGATCGGACAAGCGTCGAATTTTTGCAACGACGAGATAAGATACGTAGCTTTACGAGAGGCAAATAACTCGTGAATCAGAGTTTCCGTTCGGTTCCTCGTTGTTAATCCTCGACTCCTGGAGTCGAGGACCGAGTCAACGTCGCTGTGATGAATGTTGACCGAACTTCTCCAAATCCTTGTTCGGGACCACCACGCTCACGAATTCCATCGCGAAAAGGCAATTAAATCACTGAAAGGAAAATAACTTGTTTTATGATCTCTCTCTTTTCGAGAAAATAGAATCGTAAAATTAATTTGTTTTTTTTATGGTTAATTGTTGCGTTATGTATACATGGAAATTTATTTTTCCTAGTGAAGTTATTTAGTGGTAGTAGTTATTTGTTCGTGAAAATTAGTTTCGCAATTTTCTAAAATTCTTCTCTGATTTTTTTCACTCGAACGTTCATTAATTACGCGTTGATTCGTCGTCTCGTAGGAAAATCATGATTTTGATTTATTAAAAAATTTTAATCTCCGATGAATATTTTTCGGAATATCGCAATTTCGCCTTCTTCTCGATTCTCTCTCTCTCTTTCTAGAATTATTACTCTTCGTTAAATCTTTTTTTTTTTTTTTTTTTATAGAATTATGATCAAGCTTTCGTAATTCACATTTCTGAATTAAAGTTTGAATTCATATGCATAAATATTATGCATATATATTTCATAAATATTTTGATTCTTTTATTAATTTACGATAATATTACGTGTATATTATGTTAATGTAAAATTAATAACCAAAATTAACATTTATCAGCTTCTTATTTAATCGATGAATCGATTTATATTTAAAATTTTATAATATTAAATTAATTAGATTAGATTATAACGTATTAATAATATGATAATTAAATATCCGATTCAGTCATAATATCCGATTCGAATATTAATGTTCGAATTGATCGTGATAATTTTTCTATCGGGTAGCAGAAAATTTCTCATCCACAACTTGCAGCTTATCCATTCAATCACATTGAAAAATTAAATTCATCAACTTTTCAACTTTGATTCGGTTTTTTTATATTATTCTTTAATAACATTATTCGAAACGAAATCGATAATATAAATATAATTTATTCGATATAAATAAAATATAGAGATATCTTGCGGGATATAAACAAGGGAGAATAATAATAACAAAGATAAATAAACTTTGTGTATAAAGCAAATAACGAATCGTTCACTTTCGATTTATAAATCCGATTTTTAGAGGCCATTAATTGGAACGTTAAGTCCTTTATTGCTCGCCACGTTGAAATATTAACATCCCACTTTTAAAGTGGAAATATAATTGGAAATGTCGGGCGAGCGTTGCAATAAGTTATTAAATACGAAGAGGCTAGATGTTTGGACGCATAGAAAACGCATAGTCATCCGTTGGAAAATCGATTCAGGAAATGCTTATTATTCACCGTGCCATGGTTCTCGTTTTTTTTTTTTTTTTCAACTTCGTGTCAATGTCCAGCCGCGTCGTTTTATTTTTCACGCGAGTTGTCGTCGCTGCGAAATTCCACGAAAAAAAAAAAAACTGCAAAACGCAAACGCAAGTATTTCGTAAATTCGAAAATACATTGACTCGAGTCTATCTACTTATTTATCTAAGCTGATCGAGAGACAGCGAAATAATTCTCGAGAATTTGCAATTATGAAAATTGCAGAGAGATAGAGAGTTAAACTTTTAAGTTGAAGAGAAATTGTATCGAAAGAAATTTTGATTAAAAGTCTTATAACGTTAAAAGTGAAATAAAGGTGAAAAAAATCTTCTTAACAATACTTTTATTATATTTTCTTGCGTGTGTATACAGTTTTCCTTTATAATGAGACATTTTGGAACTTTAATCCATTTTCCACGTATATTCTTCGCGTGGGCGCATTGTTTCTTCCGTAAACAATTAACCATCGTAATCATCCTGTGTGAATAGAAGTCATAAATTGTGTTGCGAGCGGTCGATCGTCTTTATCGAGAATGTTTTATCGACATCGTTTCTTTCGACTCGACTTATACTATCCTTTTTTTTTTTTTTTTTTTTTTTTT
>NW_006263380.1:621190-629252 GCF_000469605.1 Apis dorsata
CCTCTCACGATCTCACGTAGGCTCGTTTTAACGCCTCAGATCGCAAACAGTCGCGTTGGGACGAAACGTGATTTAGTAGATTAGAAAAATCTTGAGTCGCAGTCAAAAAAGAAAAAAAAAAAGAAACGAAAGAAATAGGAGGAAATTGTTGTAGAAATTTTAATTTGGTTTAGTATGTAGACGATGTGAGAATTATAATCGATATATTTAAATCATACAAGTTTATATTTTTCATTCTTATCTTTCTCTATAAATATTCACCTTGTTTCCGATTGTATATTAATATATTTCGACCACGTACTGCATATGCATATTACGATGTACCGTGATGAAATGAGCGACAGCACACTGTCGCTGTGAATAAGGCATACAAAATTAACCCGCCAGTCAAGGTGTCAACTATCCCCGTGTTAGGTGGAAAAGTGGAAATATTGTGAAACGGATTCATTCGCGAATAAAAATACCAATGAATAAATTAAAATAATAGTACGTGCTCCCGCGAAAACATCGAAATATCTCTATTAAGCGAAATTTACGGAACAAACGGGGAATAGTTTTAGTTCTATCGAACGACCACTCTGCGCATGTATTTTCCACACTGTATATATATTTAAACTCACGTATTCTTTCTCTCTTTCTTTTTTCTTCTTCTTCTTCTTCTTCTTCTTCTTTTTTTTTCTCTTACTTTCTTACACTTACTCGAGATGAACGTTGGTATTTCCAGAACGCATTCCACTTAAACTTTGAGTGGACATGCTTCTTCCACACCTCAATTTCAAACCCTCCGTTTTCTCCCCTTTCATCCATTCAGTCACTTATTATAAATATTTCAAATTCCTGAAAACGCAGACAAGGAAGGTTAATTTTGTCAACTACGAAATATACAAATATTTCGAATGCTCGAATCCTCGCGTACAAATTAATTTAGCTGGAAAATCACAAGTGTATTCGTTCGTTTTAGAAATTTAATTTTCGTTTTACTTCTCCATGATAAATTGTTATAATGATGAGTCACGATTGGCGCGTTTCTCTATCGGCTTTCCAATGTTTGAATTTTAAATCGGGTAATTGGAAAGAGGGATATTTTTTAACAACAAATTCCATTATTTTTTACAACAATTTCCATATTTATTTATTTATTTTTCTTCACGTCAAAGCGCAAATTATCCAAGTATTTTCTCCAAACTCTACTCTAACCTTCTTTTAAAAAACAGTATTTTTCTAAGGTTAGTACTTCTGGCTTGTCGACACGAGAGCAGAAATAATGTTTCCTCAGAGAAACGTTGCTCGATACGTTTCCATGACTCTGTAACGAATGTATTGCGTTTAAAAGCGCTTTGGCCCTATTATAGAGATAGCCACGAAAATTTCAAAAATCCTTCGAGATCTGGAAACGAAGGGAAAAAGAAAACGAGCTTTAACGGATTCCTCGCGACAAAGACAAACATCTTCCTTTCGCTCTTCAACGATCCGTTTGTTCAGAACAGTGTGAAAAAAAAAAAAAACGAGAGGAAACACGTAAAGACAATACTGGTGGAAAATTGGATCTTATTTATCTTTTACGAGATATTCGATTTCCGGAAAATGTCTCGATCGTTCGTGAATCCTATCGAAAATTCGAAAATTCTGGGGAATTAAGGGAAATATAGGGGAGATAACAACTGGTAGGCAAGTTTCTGCAAAAAGTTTGCGCGAATGGGGAAAGTTTTGGGGAGGCAGTGGGGATCTCGTGACGAGCGGAATTGGCGGGAGAAGTTTTAGGCCGGAATGAAATGTAGGCGGTAAAATAATTATTTGGAGGAATCGGCAACATCGGAGGCTTGTAAAAGTTCGATTCGTTAATTAACGTGGCCGAGATAATCCATGACCTTTCTCTATTGTGTTGTACAGGGTGAATAGGGGTGGGTGGCGGTGTCTATCGATCGTTCGATCGTGGCAAAACTCGACGATGTTCTCGCAACCTTTGCACTCATCTGGGATCACTTTTCGATAATGGATGCGGTTGAACTCCGTCAACCGAGTTCTCGGGGTCGAGGATCACCTGGGTGCAATTTAATTGTTTCTCGCGTAAGGAGACGAGGGAGGGACGACGACGGAAATAGCCAAGATGACTATTCTCCTATCATCCTTTTCATGTTCCTCGCGAAACGTCGTTTACGACTCGATGACGAGTTTCGAAAAAAACTTTGTATCCTCGTCTAGGGATATTTTTATTTGTCTTTAAAATTTCATCTTTACCTCCTTCAAACTTGGATTCGCAACTCGTCGTTACTCCCGCGGAATAAGTTATTGAAAAACGAACGCGACCCCTCTGTTATCATCGTATTTAAACGATCGTTTAATTTCTCGTCGAGTCGAGATCTTTTATGCCAATTTATTGTGCCGTGAAAAATTGCTCTTCCCTGCTCGGTACGGTTACGAATTAGAGAAGAAAAAAGCACGAGTATCGAAGTTTTCAAGCGCGAGAAGCGGAGAAACCGCGTGGAAACCCTCTCTCGGTGCTTTTACCTCGAAAACGATGGATTAATAACAACTTAAAAAGAAGTCCTGTTTGAAGGAGGCTGCTGCGGTGAGACGACAACTCTCTCTCTCTCTCTCTTACTTTTTCCTCAAAAGAAAAAGGAAAAAAAGGCATTTCAGAGGTTTAACTGGCAGAAATTAAATAAGAAACGAAGTATTCCTACATTTTGATGGAATATCACTTCTTTGAATATACAGAGAATGATTTTTAAAGAAGGACGAATGATATTTTTTTCGTTTGAGGTTTCGATTTTGAGAAAATTCGAGCAAAAAATTTTTTTTTTTTATTTATTTCGAGTACATGATGATAAATTTCCTTGTGAAGAGGAATACTCGATTCATTTCTTGAATATTTCATCCTGTGAAAATTCTGTGATTTAATGGAATATTTTTCCCCGCTATTGTTTCGAAACCATTCCCTATATTAATCTTTCGTTTTTTTTTTCGACGAATCAATTTGTTCCGTCGATTACGACGTTGCACGCGGTTCATCGATATGTTAAATTGGGTCACACGCGCGAATAATTACACGACGCGAAATCGTCGTTATCATTGATATTTATTTCACAAAGAACACAGGATTGATATCCTGCGTTCCTTATCGATCACGGTTGATAATTTTCCTTGGAAAATCCATCATTGATCGTCCGTTTTAAAAGCGTAATTATCCCTTGGGTAATCGTATCTCATAAAGTGATTTCCAGGCTTGAATTAATTCGATTAAACTCGTAAAAAAAAAAAAAAAAAAGAAAGAAAAAAAGAAAGAAAGAAAGAAAAAGAGAGAAAAAAAATTCTGGGGAAAATATTGAAAAATTTAATCGTCCCTGGGAAAATTAAGGGTAACAAGCTAGTTAAATTGTTAAGCAAGATAAACAACGAAATATCCGCTTGCTTGCACTTAATTTAATAAATATTGAATGATTTTTATCGCGATTCTTTTAACTCGTTATTAATTCGTTGATAGTTGAATTAAAGAGGATGTAGAGGAGATTCGTTATTCATTTTATTATATAACGCTCACACGTATTCCTTTGTTACCCCAATTATTACGTACACGTTTCATCAAGTTTAAATTTGGAAAAAGTGCATCAAGGAATCACGAGTGAAATATACAAAAGAATTAATCTTGGCGTGTTGTTTTAGGATAGAATTGAAAAATTATACTCCAAATATTCCAGATATAATCAAAACCGAAATCAAAAATGTATTACTCATTCGTTAAATGAATTCGTTTGATTCGACAAATTTGCAACGTCCGCGCGAATTGATTGGTCAATTTTCAATCGATGGAAAAAAATTTCATAGTTTACGAGCGTGTAAGTGGAAATGCTTTAAATTTATCGCGGTGTACGATTTTTCAATTCGAATTTTGCGCTATCGACTTTATTTAAACTTTTATTCCGATTGATAGGAAGTTTTTTTTTTATTTCCAACGGGGAGAAAACAATTTCGTTGAAAACCTCGGGGAATCGGTCGAATCCAATAAAATTAACGAGGAACAAAAGACGGTTCATCGCTAATTTTAGAATTCTTGGACGCCGTCGGAGTTATGTGATCGCGATCCACGGTATTGCGGTCACGTTAATCAGTGACTTTTATCGATCGGATGCCCGATCAAATTCATCTTCGACGATCGACTTTATTCTCGTTCGAACCGCGTTCGATGAATTGCAACGTTTGAAACTAGGATTGATCCATGTTTCGAATCAAAGTAAATTGAAACTCGAAGAAACTCGAATTGATCGATTTATCATAAAATTGGATAAAGATTGCAGTGATGCAAATGGAAGGATCGAGAATTTTCCTCTGTTAAAAAAATCGTTTAGTTTCTTATTCGTTTTTATGCAATGATTACAAATTGATGGTGCAAATGATTACGTTCTCGAATCTCAATTTTTTTTTTTTTTTTCCTTATCGCAATACAGGCGTTATTTGCGTTCATCTATGCCGGATATTACTCGTATCGTGTTTTCTCGAAAAAAGCACGATCAAAACATCTTGCATGTTTTTATTCCATCGATACGAGAAATAATGTTGCGAGGAATAAGGTGTTGCGAACGTTCGATAACACATGCAAAATACCGTTTTGGATGGAAAAACAGCAGTGATCAGAGTTTCGCCCCTTCGATTTTTAGGTATATCGATCATGTTTAAAAGTCGATCTCGAGCAATTTAATGGAAACCCGTGGTTGACGAGCGAACTATAGAGAGCGCAAACTGTTATATAAACCGTATTTCCTTTGATTTTATATTCTCATCTAAAACTTTATCGTAATTTGCCGCAATTTCATCCAAGTTCTAAATGCAGCGAGCTCTCGTTTCAACTCGATTCTCCGTGTTAGATAATCGCTTCTGCCTTTGTGTTTCTTTTCGTCCGATTACGATCTCGTTGATGAAACCTGAAAATGCTTCGAAATCTGTTGCATCATTTATGACTTTGCCAGTTAGATTCTAAGTTTACGTACAGTTTGTTGAATATTAATTAACACAAAGGAGCTCTCCGACTTGTTCCGAATTTGATTACCATGGAATTATCAGAATATACACAAATTTACTACCGTTCGTTTAAATGCTTCGATCAAATATCGTTCGTATTTTATGATCTTTCATTCCTTACGTCGTTCATAACGAATATTTATGATCTATCGAGATAGTCGATTCGAAAGGTCGAAAGATATTGCGAAACTTTTCAAACCTTGATCTCTTCGTATTATAATATAAATACCTATTATTCGGATTTAAAGGATATTTCAAAGATATTTCAGATCTTTCAAGGATCTATCTTCCGAAAGGTAATCTCCCTTTTTGAGGGATGTTTTAAGCGAAAGAAAAAGAAACTCGTAAAAAATTTAAATTCTAATCGAAACTTTTTTCCGGTAAATGGAGCTGTGGAAAAAAATTTTTCCAAACTTATTTAATATTCTCGCTTTCAAACGGCCGATTTTTCGAATCGAAATCTTCTCGAATCGACTTTAGATTTTTTTTTTTATTAAACCTCGATCGATGATTTCAAAGAGTTTGACGACGAAACTTGATTTGAAATTTTTAAATCTATTTTTGTATTGGTTGTAGAGCGCGAATGAAATCGTCGCTAATCTCAAAAAAATCGGGCGAAACGAAACGATAATCGAATACGAGAGTCCGTTCCGGGCGTGCGTTCTCCATGAAAAATTCTCTTTTAACTTTGCATCCTCCATTCCACGAATCGACAAAGGTCAATGACGCGAACGTTGCGATCGAAAATTTGCCATCGGCGAGGAAATTGGCCGATTAATCTTTGGGGAAATAGACACGTTTATTTGCAAACGAGCATTATACATATACATATATATATCGGTGAAAATCTATATATATTTATCTATATATTTATACGTTTCAATAGAAAAGCTTCGTCTCTCGTTTCTAGTTTCTAATTTTCCACCTTTCAGAATTTATCGTTTCTTTCCTGAATTAGTTTTCATGGAGTGCATATTTTCGAGGTACATGTAGGAAGGAAGGAAGGAAGGAAGGGTTGAAACGGAATAGTACTACCCTCCTTAGTTAATCTTCTATTGCCGAGATACTGTGTGCGTTGTACGGGTCATAAAGTAGTCGAGGTCGAGTCTAGATAAGATTTCTAAACGTTTTATTTATTTATCCGTTTTATAAGTGATTTATTATAGGTAATTTATTTTTTTTATGCTTTCCTATTATTTAATATTTCTTCTTATTTATTTTTCGAGATACACAGAGAAATATTTAATATTCCTGTTTCGTCATCCGAGGTTTTATTTAATTTTCTCTGATATTTCGAGATGCTAGATCATTTCAATCTAGAGGGAAAGGGGAATAGCGATTAAAATTTCTTATCTTTCTACGAATCTTATTTTTCAAAGCTTGTCTTTGTACTTTCCAGACAAAGTATAACTCGATAGTTGTGCCATATGTCTGTCATAAACTTGCTTCATTCAACTAACTCCCTCGTTGAATTTACTCTAGTGTAAACCTATACAATATTGTTTAACTAACAGAGAACTTTACGTATGGTGAAATCTTTACTAACCGAAACTAACGATAAGTTTGAAAGAAGACGTAGTTACCAACTTTGAATGTCGTTAGTTATCAACTAATTAAAAATTCACAATCGAATGTGTTTCATTCGAGTTAACTGTTCATCTTCTCGGCAAATTTTATATTTAAAAACGTACAAATTTTATAATATTAAGAGAGAAAGAGAGAAAAAAAAGATCTGAAATCTTGGAGCAATGCTTTTAATTTTATCAACAAATATTCTTATTATTATTATTATTCTACTTAATACTTCTCTTCAAAGAGTGAAAAGTGATGGCGTTTAATATTTTTCAACGTATCGATTTTACGATACTTTGTACTGTAAAAGGAATTTTTTTTTTTTATTCATGACAGCGGTTTTTGTTAATACCACCGAGGCCAAGAACTCGAGCCCGTTGTTCCTTTAATAAAATCAAGCACGACAGCCACGTCGTGTTTGCAAATAGGATTTTTCAGAAATAAAAACAAGTCGAGCAGGCGGCTAGTTGCGTGCCGTATAAGCCGATGCATAATGCACCCGGCGGAGGGCACAAGTAACGCGACTTCTACATCCACTCTAAGAAAATGAATTTTTCATTACTGTATCGCTCCGACGATCAGTGTGGCCAATATTTACAACGTGCCTTTTCTTTCTCTCTTTTAATTAATTAATTAATCGGAAGATGGGGCTGTTTATAGAACGTAGAAGAGGTTGAAGGTTGATATTCGAGTCAAGGATAAGAGTGGAGGGAAAAACAAAAGGGAAGAAAAAAAAAAAATAATAATAAAACCGAAGGAAGGAACTTATGAAATCGGAGGATCGGTTTTATAAAATTTATAGAATTTCACAGGGGTTTTTTCCACGGAGGAGGAAACGAGAATTCGGGTGATCGACGTGCCGAGGGTAAAATTCGAAGGAGAGTAAGGTGGGCTGAAAAACTTGGATCAAAAATTATTTTATAGCATTTTGAGAGACGTGAGGGATTTCGATGTTCAAAAATATAATAAATTGAAGGAAAGAAGGAAACGAATAAAACTTATGAAATCAAAAATTATGAAACTCCAACTGGTATTTTAGAGCGAGGTTTATAAAGGAAGCGAGGTTTCGATGGAAAAATATATTATACGAGGGTTTCGAGGGAGATTTTATGGAAACCGAGAGAAAAAGATTGTGTATACACGAAAAGTTTGGACACGGTAAATGTGGTAAAATCTCGATAGGAGGAAAGGTGTCGTTGAGAAGAATATCCGGGTATCAAATCCCGGCCTTGATCTCTAAATGCCTCTATCTCTATCTTACAGTCTACGAAGGTTGAAATGGTTCCATCAATCCGAGAACTTAACACATCGGTGTTGTTTTATCCTCTCCCGAGGACCTCTCGAAAAGTGAATCAAGAAAATCGTAAACCTGTTTGTATAGGTAAATTTAACACGTACAAAGTATATTTCGACAGGAGATAATTGAAAGAAATTTAAATTCACGAACGATTTTATACCATTTTTTTTTTTTTTT
>NW_006263380.1:629393-631893 GCF_000469605.1 Apis dorsata
ATTAATCTAAGAGCAAGGATTTCTCTCAAATCGGCGTTCAATTAGCGAAGATCGAAAGGGATTCGGTTGATGGTGTTAAACACAACGGTGTGACAATCGATATAGCCATACCGAAGAATTTCCAGATTCTATGTTAATGGGATTAAAGAGGTACGGTCGAGTGCGTTAATTCCGGGAAATAGAAGGATCATCGAGCTAATATGCCACGAAAATTCGTTCACGGATTGCTCGTTAGAGGTTATGTAGGGCGGGTTATCGATTGGCGTATACGATCGAAATCCTCGGCAGGGAATGGGAACTAATACCGGCCAGGGTTGTTAACAACCCCTCTGTATTTTTTTTTTTCCACCAAATGTTTCAACTATTGACTTTCTCTCTGAACCAAAGTCCTGGTTAATTAATCTAGTTTTTGCCCTCGATTCGAACCCATTATTACGCGAAATGGTGCTTTATATATACGTTATATAGCTTGTAACGGATAGAGTTTCAGAATAAAACTCTTTCTCTCTCTTTTTCGAGAGAAAGAGAGTTTTTCAATCGTTGTCGGCCTCAACACAGTGTTCTCTTGAAAATATATCCACGAGAATAACTTCTCAGAGCTTTGCCCTCGAACGTATTTGCAAAAGAGCGGAAGTGAATTCGCTGCACGACGAGCAGAGAGAGAGAGAGAGAGAGAGAAAGAGAGGAGGTGAATAAGGGAGAATATGCTAAAAATGTCTCGCGTCCATTTCGCTCCGTTTGTCCCGTTTATATCCGGACGAGGATTATAAATGGACGAGAATCGATGGTCGGGTCGCCAAATGTAAATCAGAGACGTGTGGCATTTAATAATAATAAATCAACATTTGTTAGCAACGCACTCCGCCTTCTCTTGATCGATGAGTTTTTTTTTTTTATCCGTCCAATGTTTTATATCCGTTGTACAAAAAGATAAGCGTTCCTCGTCGGAGAGAGGCGTTTCCAAAGCTCCAACAGGGAAAATAGATCGTGGTCGGGAAAGGTATGAATAATAAAAAAAAAAAAAAAAATACCCACGGTGAAAAACGTGAAAGGGCGTCTTCGTGCTAAAAATGCAACTTTCGTTGCTCGTGGTTATGGATAATAGATATCTCATGATCGAACGAGTTGAAGATGATTTAAAAATGAGTTTACACGTCGTTTACACGTGGTGATAAGTACAGTTGGAATGATTTTAAAAAAAGAACAATCTTACAATTCTGAAGAAACGCTGTTATTCTTGGCGTCGAATTGCATTGTCTTCTGAACTGGTGTAGGTTATGTTATCGGCGTTCACGGTTGATGGCGGGATTAATCCAGTGCGAGGGGTGGATTTAAAGATCCGGTCGAATCGAGAGGCGGAGAAATGAGATTACTTTGACCCGCCATTCTCGCCGATCATTCTCGTATTGGTAATGCATCAGATTCTAAAATTTTCACTCGAAAAACCGTGATAATCGCGATCTTTATAATGAGATAATGAGAGAGCGTTTTTCTATTTTTTTTTACTTTTTTTTTTTTTGTTTATGCTAAGGGACAACGATTTTCACTTCGAATTTTCGTCTCCACTCGGATCGTGCCGCTTTCATTTTCTTTTTCTCGATCAAACTCTCTACGAATCAGTTTTAATTAATTTAACATTTACATAAGCCTTTGCGAATCGTACCCATCCCACCATGTGTTTGCTACGTTTGATCTCGCGAAACGGTTTAATGAACGTGTCAGCCGTCATTCGTGACGTCGAAAATTTCGACAATTTAACGATCAATGGACGTTTATCGCGATAAATTTTCATTTTTTTTTTTTTTTTCTTAAATATGATTCTTAACGATCGAATGCAGGACAAAATTAAAAGGCATAATTTGAAAACTTCAGAGAAACGACACTCGCAATCTAATATTTCGTTATACGATATATTCTCGCCAATTAAGAGAAACGCGGCAATGAAATACCGCGTTAGGACGAGGGAACAGCGGAGAATGTGTAATTCGTTTGAACGTTTCATTAAAATATAACAAGGAGAAAACTGACGAGACGATGTAGCGTAGCTGACATGAAAATGAATAAATGGAAACCTCGTAATTACTTTTTGTCTTTGAAAAAATATTTTTTACAATGCGAAAAATATTCTTTTTCTCAGCCTATCATTTCGTTATTATTTCTCTCTCTCTCTCTCTCTCTCTCTCTTTTCCTCTCTCGTTTTCTTTCAATTCGTTTCCATCGAAATAATCAATCCTACGAATAACATATTATATGACATTTTAATTCGCGTATCATTGATCGAAACGTGTGTATTAATTTAATTCACGATTAATTAAAACTGATTGGATTAATTATGAAAAGTTCTCGACAATTATTACCCCATACGTTACGTAACGTATCGAAACGAAGAGGGAGGTTTCGTGCTCGCAGCGAGGGCGGGATTCTGTTTGCATAAAGTTAGCGAGGTATGGCGTGTCCTAGGGTGATTTCAATAAAACGGAACCGTGTGTGATAAGCAGCT
>NW_006263380.1:633513-665792 GCF_000469605.1 Apis dorsata
TTAAATCCACGAACGGATCTTCGTTTCTTCGGATGGAAACGTTTTCTTCAAAGTTAGATGACACTGGAGATGAAACAAGGCGGAGGAAAAATGGCGAGAACGTAACGAAGAAAAGTTTCGACTGGTTAACGAAGGGATACAACGCTTGCTCGACATTCTTCGAGCAAAGGGAAGAAACGTGGCTCGATAAAAAAGGGAAAATAATATATTCGAGGAGTTTCGAGCAGAATGATGGTAATGAAGATTGCGCGCTTTCTTTTTTTCTTCTCGACGCAAAATAGATCAATAGAGGGAACGGTATAACGGCGTCGAAACGTGATATTTTTCTATTGGAAGTTTTATCCGCTTCCACGTGGATAAACCTAAAACGGAAAGATCGTTAACGGATAATTGATCAGAAAGCAAACTTCTCGAAAACGTTCCCTCCGACGAAAGCTTTGCGTAAGGGTGGAATATTCGTTTCAATTATCTTGCTCATCCACTGTCAAAGGGAACTGGTAACTAAGTCCAAACTACTCTCGATGGATTTTGACCTTAACGAATCTGTAAACTCACCGTTTCTACGAATTCGTCGTAACGTTATTACTATATATACTTCGCTGTTTCATTTATTTTCGAACACGACGTGGAATATTTTTTCTTCTAGTTTCTTTCAAATTTTTGACAGACATAAATATCTATAATTGAATTAATACCTAGACAAATACGAGGAGGATTGTGCTGCTTCCAGATTGTCATCTAGAAGATGTATCGCCTGACCACGATGTATGTAAATTCTTGGCAACGAATCCTTGACCCGTGTCATCTTATCGTCACGGAGATAACGGGCTCGTATTTGGACTTCCATTACACGCACGTAATACGAGAATCCAATTGGAGAGAAAAATGGTACTGGAATTCTCTCGCAAATTGTTTGTTTCGAATCTGGAGGAATCTGGAGGAATATTATTCGTTGCTCTCGATCTCTTCCTCTTCCTAAAGTTAACAAACAACACAAACAGGAGTTTCGAAGGAGTTGACATTTTCTGTTTGCCCGTCATATTAATAATTCTTGGACTCCGCCATTTTGAATATTCATGAACACTCAGACGTGCGCGTAAAGACTTGACAAACATTTCGCGTCTCCTCAGTTTCGGCATCCACTCGTGTCCAGGAAATTTACTTTAATTAAATGGATTTGCACGATCGCGACTTCCGACCTGTTATGTATTCCTTCATTCGAAACGTAATCGAGACGTAATCAGATTATCGCCAAATATATCAACGAATTCGAATTAATGATCGAACGTAAAAAAAATATCAACGTCTCTCCCCTGTCAACGAAACTATACAGTGAATATCGATATTCTAATTGAAAATAATTTTCTGAAAAGAAAAAAAAAAGAAAAAGTAGAAAATTGTCAAATATAATTGGATAAGTTTCATTCGTGGAGAAATTTCTTCTTTTTCAAACGTGACGAGAGGAAATTGATGAATTTAATATAAGCTATTTCGAAGCTCTCGAATTAAGAACGTGTTATTAGTGTAGCGAACTCGTAGTCGCGATGATCGAGAGGAAATTTTGCGGAACTTGACGAACTCGCGATGATGGGCGAATGCTGAAGTGGCTGCGTTTCCCGATTTCGAACGCGGAAACGTAGGCGAATAAGGGAAATAACGCCCGCTTTTGTGACCCCTAAACTTGCTAATCTAAACTTTGAAATTTAATCAGCATCGGGCCAACCGTTTCCCCGGAGCTTTCCCCGCTTCGAAAATTCGATGCTCCATCGATTCGTGTAAGTGGATGTCGTGAATTTTGATAATCCTCGAGGAGAGGGAGAACGTTTGTGACGCGATCGTGACGACGTGATATAATTTTCGTGATTAGGGGAAGGGAGGAGAGATATTTTTCTAATTTTATATTTCGATTAACGAAACGAAACGAATCGTTTCGAAATCTAATCTTTCGAGAGAGAAAGTTTGTAGCGGTTCGAATCGAGTTGTCAAATTTACGCGAATTTTCACGGGTGTTGGAGGCAGAGAATTCTGTCGTAACTCGCGTGAAATTTCCAGAAACGTGCGAGGAAAAGATGGTGGAAATATTTGGAAAGAAACTTTGCTATAGGGCGCTTCTTTCATTATAATATTCGTGAATATTAACATAATTCCGAGGAATTGGGAAAAATTTTCATATTTTTTGCAATTTAAAGAGACACCTCTTCCCTCTCCGTTCCTGCTAAAATGATTCTCGCTAAAACTTTCGTAATTGAGTTGTACGAGTTGGTTTTCGAACGTGGTCGAATGCGGTCATCGTGGTGATGATTTTGTTTTAAAGGTTTCGTCGAATCGATCGTTTGCAATGAAAATAAAGAAATTCCGTGTATTAACACTGTCGTTTCATTGTAAACTATGTCACGATCTCGATTCCTAATTAACCCGAATAACCGATCTTCTTCTTCTTCTTCTCAGAAGTTCTACGAGTAGTCTTTATGGAAGGTGGATTAAAAAAAAAAGAAAAAAAAGAAAAAGAGCGTTAACCGAATTATCGCCAGCTCTTCGTTGGAACTCGATTCTCTGACACTTTCGCTAACGTGCTTAAATCGAGAGAGAAAGAGAGAGGGAAGTTCGTATCGAGTTTAAAGGAGCTAATTCTCACCACCACGGGATCACGAGGCGAAACTCTGTGATTTTTCTTTTTTTTTCAAGTCAATCGACAAACCAAGTTCAGGACGTTACGTTCGGTCACTTCATTAGAAACGGATTTACACTTTTGCTCCTTTTGTTCCGATGAGATCGAATTCTTTGCATGAGAATCGAGGGAAAAATTGCGATTATTAATCCTCACGAAAGATGGAAAAATGAATAGGGATAAGGGATTCGCGTTGCTTCGATTCCTTGTTACGACATTGCCATTATTTTTCGATAAAATCACTTTCCGTGTAATTTCGCCCTCGATTTCCCCGCAGGAAATCTGATTATTATTAATTTTTCGCGAAGAAATTCTCGCGCAGAAATAGCGAATTCTCCCCGTGAAGAATTTTTACGTTTTTCCTCGAACTCCTGTTATTCTATTTTTTTTTTTTCTCAAAAACTTTTTCACGAACATCGCAATTGGGAATTGGCGAGGAAAGTTTGCTCGATCGCCAAAACACAGAATCTTTGCCGCACTCGCGCGTGAAAATCGCTGACTTGTCGAACTTACGTATCCATTGTGTTCGAGATATTCGAGGCTTCGCTCGGGTAGCCGATTTCGAAGAATACGCCGTGATTTAATACCGAAATTTTCACGGAACTTTAATACATATACGTATACGTGATATAAAGCGCAAACGTGTCGTGACTCACGGATACGTTTCTTCTAAAATTAGCGAGAGAAAATGTGCCGCGACTAGTTTCACTAGAACGAGGAAACGGTACGGGATATATATTGGAAACGAGCTTCTAGGCTTCACTTAGCGTGTGTGTGCTCGATCGGCCTGTTTTACGTCCGTTACGGTTTATTCGCGGAGTAAATAAAAACTGTTCTCGAGTTTCGATTCTCGCGCGTTTCCCTCTGGGTGAATAGGAATAGGGAAAATAAACGGACGGTTAAATGGATATTAAATCCTTCCGTTGGCCAAAGTGTTTGATCGTGATACGTGATTTTTACAACGCGTCGTGCCGTAAATCTTAAAATCTGATTTATTTACTTTCCATTCGATAGCGTTACGTGTTGTACTCCGTTGTATAACGTAACGTGTTTTCTTCTCATCTCTATCTGTATTATCTTTTTCAACATATTCGAAAGCTTAATATATTATCGGAATAATCTTATCGACGAGAACCACGAAAATTTCTTTTTGGTGAAAATTTTTCACCCCATCCGTTCCCCATCTTGCACCAGTCTCTTCGCGTTTCAATCCAATCCCCGTGATACGTTTATACATACGCGTCACTTTGAATTTGCTTCTTCGTTTCATCCTCCGTGTATACATCGAGGCTACTTCCAATTATTTTCCAACCGACGCGTCCCTCCATTTTATCTCCCAAATATATTCCGTTATTTGGACCGAATTTAATGGCCTCTCGTGTCGGCCGAAACACGTTTAACAAAATGTGCTCGCTGAACGTTTCACGTGTTACACTTTATAAATAAATCGTATTATTTGCCCGGAAATAACGAGATTCGTTTCTTCGTTATTACACGAGCGTTGCAACCGGAGATTTATTAATTAAAAAAAAAAAATGAAAAAGAATCGAAAAGTTCCTTCGGAATAGGAACGACAATTGGCTATTTCCTACCTTAAAAACATGGAACGACGAATATAATAACGACGTTAAAAACGGAATAAAATCAATTTCCGATTCACGAGCACGAAGTGGTGTTTTCGCTACTCGATGCTAATTCTAGATGACGTTGTTTACACGGCTCGTGTTCGATGCGTGGCACGGCCACGCCAAGTATTTTCGTTCGAGTCGTTTTTAGAAAAGAGGGTGATCGATACGCGGACAAATCGACCATCGCGTCGTCCAGTCGGACGGAGAAGAAATCACGCGACGCGAGAACGGAAGGAAAGAAGAAATGGAAACAGAGACTCGGTTGAATTGCTTCTTCGGCCTTTACCTTCTTCCACCAGACCTCATTTTTCACGGAACGGGCGAAATTGCCGCCAAGTACCCGAGACGACGTCTCGTGCACGTCTCATGCTTTCGTCCAACGTTAGACACGCATACCTCCGTGTAACTTTTACACAAAAAGAAAAAGTTAAATCCAAGTTTGAGTTCTTTCTCGCTCCCTTTTTCTCTCTTTTCGATTATGGTACACGTGTATAATATTTTTCGTAAATTTTTTTTTTTGTAAATAGATATAATACTCTTTTCGTTTTCATGGCGAATCTCTCTTCTATCCGGTGTAACGATAAGCGTGTCGTAATACGTAATAAGATTGGCTCTTTTATCATGGCATTCCGAGGCGAGCAAGTCGCACTTCACTTCAGCGTCTTTTATTTCTCCTTTCTTTAAATGTCCCCATCGTAGATACTTTATCGCCGACATTAAATTCCCTTCGTGGTTTCGTGGCAACAAACAATTCGAGAAGACTCGCGGCCTCCCTTCCAAACCAACCTATCATTTCCGTCATAATATTTTATACGATATCGTTTGGCGTACATGGTTAATGCCTCGCAATTCTTCTTAACGGTATTTTTAAAAGGGCGTGTAGAAGAGAATTTCTCTTGTTCCACTTTTTCTTAAAATTCGATACGGGTTAATCCTAATTGCCACGGGATCCTCATGAATCGCGGTATTTATTCTTATCGCGAAGGGAAAAGTTAAATTCTTTTATTTTATTTTATTTCATTTTTTTTTTAAGTTCGTTAAACTTTATCCTTCCCTATTCCTTCGTCTTCTATTTAATTTCATCGCGTTATTAGATAAGAAACGAAGTTGATGGAACGGGTAGTTACCTCCAAAGAGGAAGATTTTCTTTTTTTTCTCGGACAACGCGACTCGCTTTAAAGATAAAAATTGATGATTTTTACTCGTCGATTGTCACCCTTGATTTAAATTTATCTTCTCATTCTCTAATTAATCTTCAATTCGACTATACGAAATATCCTGTCCTCGTAGATTATTTCCTTTTCCTTTGAAAAGAGGAAATTTTTTCCTAGCTGAGGGAAGAAAATATTATCGTATGGTGAGAATATTTTCCACGAATCTTTATTCTCTATCGAAATGAATAGCCGGAAGGAAACAAGTTGTATAAATTTCAAAAGTTTGCAATATTTCTTCTATGTAGGGGATGAAAGAGAGATAAAGATGAAGATGTCCTAACCGTGGCTAAGAATTTTTCATCTTTCGTTTTGTTCTCTCGAACTAATAGTCGAACTAACTAAGAAAATTTTATAATTAATCGATTCGAGAGAAAAGTAGTAACAAAGTTGTAGAACAAAGGATGTAGAGGAAGATTATTTGAACGAGGCTTGAACATTTCATATGCACCAATTAATGGAATAAATTATCGTAGATTGAAGGTAACGAATAAAGTTAGTAGATTCCTTCGAAAACGAGCAAGCAATTACGAGGTGGAGAAGTTGTACGGACAAATTTGCTGCAAATAGCTCGCGGCGTTGTACGCAAACTGGCCAACTATTTACCGAAGAAATAAGCAATCAAGAAGATGACCGTTTCACGAAATTACGTGTATTTTGTAGGTAATTTGATTATACCGTCTCGTATATTTCATTCGTTGTTCTAATCACCTCTATTTATTCAATTTCGTTACGTTTCACCCCCTCTTTCTCGTCGTATCTCGAGCATAATCACGTTTCTTCACTGTCAAAAATACTTTTAATAATTTTCACGATATCGCGCAAGTATTTGACGAAAATTAATTCGAAGAAAAATCACTTTGATGATTAACGTTGTCAAAAGTTGAAAAATATTCGAATATTTTCATATCGTTCCAAAAAAAATTCTCATCATCGATAAGATAGAGATCGACGTGGCACATTTAAAACGTTAATGAAACGTTTCGATCGCGAGAGGAGTCTTTACACTTTCCAATCGTGTCGCGTTTTTACTTTCGAACCGATTCTATCGAGAAGAAAAAATTATCTAACGTGAACGATTTTCTGGTCGACGAATACAAGGAGAGGAGAAAAGTAGATGGATCGATAATTTCGATGAATATTCATCGATACTTGCCTGCTTTCCCATCGGATTCTCTCTCGTCGCGATAATAAATTACGCCATCAGGTTGGATTATATCGATGGGAGCAAAGATATTAAACGGTTTGGACGGACGGGATAAACAAAGGCTCTCTTTTCCTCGCCCCTAAACAATTCATCGTTCTTATCGAAGCTTTCGCACGTCCACCATTGTCTTTTTATCTTCGATGCTGCGAATCGAGACAATTTACAACTAGAGAAATGATCAATTAGGAGGATCAATCATCGATTTTTACAAATACGATTAAAAGTTAAAGGGCTTAATTGAAGGATGATCAATACGTTTTTATAATATAACGATCCGTAGGGTGGAAATTTGCGCGTAATAGTTTGTTTGAAAGTTTCGTGACGCGAGTGGGAGTTGACGTGCCGAGTGAAATACGGATGATCGTAGTGATTCATTGCGAATGCAAATTATAATACAATGCAAAGAGAAGCAACGCGAATAACAAGACGAATATCAAGCAAGCAGTTTGTCTTCCTTCTCCTTTGCGCGTCTACCCTTTTTCCTAAATATTAATGGATACACTGTGATGATAATTGGTCTAGATTAGACACGCGAAAATAATGATTCTTTGCATTTTCAAGGATATTTAGTAGAGGATTATAATATGAATTATTCCAATTAAAAAAAAGAAAATATTTGCTAGAAAGAAAGAATTCTTCCGACTACGTATCGTCATGATATCACCGTGCTATGCTAAATAATAATTCTATCCCTCTCCCACCGTGTGTTCTATCGCCATGTGTTTCGAAACCACGTGTTTAAGAGGACGTAACGAATCAAGTTTACGAGAATTCAAGCAACGATCCTCCCGTTCGTTTAAACGGCCCATTAGTTTCGTCAAACGAATCTCGTACACTCGTACTTTCACATTTAAGAACGAGACGCACGTTTTGCAGCATGGAATTAACAATCCACGGGTTGGTTAATTTGCTCGAACAGGTATTGCTGGAATCGGGTATACGGTTTCATAGCGAGGCGTATCGTTTAATGAACGCCATCCGTTTCAACGGAACTTTGCTTCGAGGCCATTTTCTACGAGGCGACCGTTCTGGAACCGGCCGACTGCCGCCGCCGTTGCTGCATTTACTTACACACCTATGCACACACAGACACACACACACCTACGCGTCCACGTCGTAATAAATGGCGCACAGGCACACACGCGCGTGTCGTGACATACGTGGCTCGTTTAATCACCCTCTCGTCCTACCCTTACGTAAATGTGGAAACTGTCGCGCTCGGTTGATTCCCCTGGGATGGACACTCCGTTCGACGTGTCGTTAAATCCATTTCCCAGCCTTTTCTCGCCAAAACACCAAGGATTCGTGTAATTTGCCCCCACACTCCTCTTTTTCATCCCGTTAACTACGATTGGCGCACGTGGCATGATTACAAAGGGGAATTCCACGTGTCTTTTATATGCAGTCTCTTTGCTTTTTCTAATAAATTCCACTCGTCGAAAATATTTCCACGAGTTATTCCTCGAAAGGGTATGTACTTTCTATCCGACAGAGACACGGATATAATTTTCTCGATAATGGATCTATCGAAGAGGGAGAATAAATTATCGGTTAAGAATTGTCCACACCTCGATTACAATTATTACATTTTTCTTTTCTTCGTAAGTGATTATAAATGTGATTTCATAAATGGAATTGAGAGAGGCGTTAAAAAGTTAATACATCGGTGAGAAAATTTTATCGGCCGATGTTTCGTGGCGAAACATTCCTAGATGCTTGAAAAGAAAGATGGACCGTGGTTTAAATGCGAATTGCAACAAATTCTTATCCTTGTCAATAATGCTTCTATTATATGGAGCAGCCACTCAATCTGTTTTATCGTTCGCGTTTTCTTCGTCTACGAGCCCGATAAATCTAAGCGTACGATCTTCAAATTTTTCGTCACAGTCGAGGATCATCTTGTAGATATATTCGATGTAAATACTATTCCATCCTTCAGAATCTTTTCAACAACGCTCAGCTTGTCTTAAAAGTTATTTTCATTGTGCGCATCAAAAGTTATCCTTCGTGTGTTATAAAGAAAAGAAAAGTATGTAGTCTCGAGAATTTTTTTAAATTATTTTTCTTGGAATATTGGGAGAAAATATTCGATTTTAAACATTTTATCAAAAAACTTATCCTTCAAAATCTTAATTAGATAGTTTGAAAATTTTCTCTCGTTATTTGTTATCGAAAACCCACCCTTTGAAAAAGAATATTTACCGGTTTGTTTTGTTCAGAAATCAACCCTCGAAAATCTTTTCAACTTTAGTTAAAAAAAAAAAAAAACTTGTGAACCCGAATGAAACCTGTTTAGCTAATTATGCTTTGATGTTTAAAGCTCGTTCACGCGAGTGCACCGATCTTCTTTTCTTCCTTTTCTCCGTGAACGAGTGATCCGTGAAACGTCGTCCCAACGATATTCGGCTGCAGTCGATTTTTTTTCTTTTTTTTTTTTTTCAAAGAGATAACCAAAAATCCCTGCCCGAAGAAAGAGCAATTTCGATTTAAATGTATCCGTACACGTGATATTCCACGTCACTTGCTCTCTCCCCTACATTTTCCTCGGAAGGAAAGAATTACCATCTCTCTATCGCGCCTCGAATCTAATCGCACCCCTTCGGTTAAACGAAGCTTCCTTCCAACCAGGTGCCCTTGGTTAAACTCCTTTTTCACCCTCTCGAGAAACGGAGAAGAAGCTTTTTCAATCGTACGCGCAATTTAAACGAAGCAAAAGACGTTCCAATTTTCGTCACTTCTTTGTTGGAAATTGATTCCTGTTATCGGTCAGACGTTTGGTTTAGTTTTTATCGATCGATGAGAGAGGGCAAAGGTGCGGGCGTTCGTCCAATTTCCAGAGAAAAGAACGACCGGCTCTTCACTCGTCTCGTTCTCCGCGCTATTTAAACTGGTGGTACGGCGCTGTTAAAGAATGTTGGCCGACGTCCGGAAATAGGGAAAATGACAGTTCCATTTTCTTGGCCGGCTGAATGGATACGGTGGATGTTTAATGAGGTATCACGGATAGGCGAACATTCTTTCGAATAACCGTTCAATGTGCGTTTAATTTGTTTCTCGTATCTCGATCCAAATACCCTTAATCAATAATATAATTATTTGACAATCCTCAAAATCGAAAATAAAATCTTTAAAATTAATCGGAAGAAATGTAACTTAATTTTTGGATTCTCCTCGGTCATTTGTTCGGGAGGACAGTTCCAAGATGAAATAATTCATTCACAGTTCTCCTCTGTTACTTCGAAGCGATGAGATCAAGATTAACAGCTTCATCGGGTCGTTGTCTCCATTCTGCTTTCGTTTCCAACTCGAACGTTCCACAAGCTAAAGTCACACCGACATGCATCTTGACCGCGATCCATTCCTTGACCTTTGCGCGATCTCGGGAACCGTAAGAACTTTGACTCGATGAGGGTGGTTGCACGTGATCTCCACAACTTTTAGACGAAGAGAAAAGGGTGGGGGGTTGATGGGCATCGAGTGGTCGTAGATTAAAACCCTCGACCTCGTGGCGAGCCATGCATAAGTCTGTGATATTAGAGCGGTCTAGAGGTAAGTTTTTTATCCTCTTAGCGTCCGACGAATGCCTCTGTGGTATCTTCAGGCTTTCTTTCCAGAAAATATAGACTCGTCGTCTCGGTTCTGAATATTATTCGGTTTCTACGAAAAAACGTTTCTCTTCTTTTTCAAAGTTTAACGGAGAAGTTTCCTTTCCAACTTAACGTTAGAATTATATAGAGATAAGGGTGCAATTATAGGCGATAACAAGAGAAGTTCTTCCACGTAATATCCAGTGATTTTATTTTTGAAACTATTTAACAACAAATTAAAAGATATATATTAAGGAAGAAGTTTTAAAGATTTCAATGTTGGAAAAGTTGGCCCGTTTATTTTCAACTTTCCAAGCGACAAAGTCTTCGATCTAAAATTATACTCGATACTCCGTACTTATGACTTTGGAAAAGCAGCAGAGTAATCTCTGGCCAGATTTGCGCACTCCATGCCTCGTGATCGCCTTAAAAATCTGACGAAACGGGTCGAATGTAGGCCAGTTCTTTGATCGAGAATGTGAAAAGCTAGAGATTTGGATGAAATCTCTTTCATTCGAGGTGAAAATCTGGACGAAACTCTGGATCTATTCTTTGAAAAAAAAAAAAAGGAAAAAGGAAATAATGGCAATCATGATTTACATCGCATCATTGATGGGAAAGTACACGATTGTTTATATTTTTTCGTAATTTTATTCGTTTTCTAACTCTTTTTCTCTTCTTTTTTCTACGTTTGAAAATTTTCCACAGGAACACTTTTGGAATTTCAAATATAAAAACAATTTTTTTCTCTAGGAACAGTCTACTTTACACAAATTTCAAGTGGTAAATCAAATTATATCTCGTTAAATTTTTAAAAACTATACGAATAATTTTCACAAAAATTCAAATACCGTATTTTCCTTGCAAATAATTTTTCAAAATTCTACAACGATGATATATACATAACACGATCAAATTTATCGTTCCTGAACTTTAACACAAAGTCGATGAAATCGATAGAATTAAGACGTTATATACGATTACAATTTTTTCGTAATTAAAGATTCATGTAATTTTCGAATAAATTTTCAATGCTCTTTTAAATTCAAATGGACGACATTCGTCGAAATGACAAAGGACAAACTATTTTCATTCGCATATCAAACACAATGAATAAATAAACGAGCAATTTCGACATTTCTCAACTATTCCATTTTCTCTAATTTTACGATCGTAGCGATTATTAAAAATTTATATATTAAATTCTCCAAAATTGAATCAACACGATATGCCGCGAAATTTTCGAATCTATTTACTATCGTTAAAAAAAGTTGAGCATTTTCATCGAAACTTGAACAAAATTCTTTCATATACAAACATTTTGGACGAATAATCACAAATGTATCCTCGATTTCCAGGCGTAAGTAATATTTTCAAAAATGTTTCAGAAACTCCTCACCGTGAAAATCCGATTGATTCGTTCAATCGTTTCGACAAAATGCTAATCCAGATCCAGAGATATATAATATTATAATCGAAATAATAAATTTCTGAGTGAAATCCGAGTATAAAGCTCGTATATATTTATATTTTCCTTATTTTTTTTATTTTCGATTGCAAACTGTTTCGTTCAAGTGATTCCGATTCCGCGTTACACACCTCTCGACTCTACCTCTCGGATGACCCAGTTTCGAATTCCAACTTTTGTCCAGATTTATCCACGCGCCCCATAACCTTGCCACGCGTTAATAAAACCTTCCATCCGAACGCCACGAAGATTCTCCTTTGTCCGTAGATAGCTTGGAATCCGAGGATCGAAAGATCAATTAAGGGACGAGGTGGCATACTTGGGGGTCGAATGGGGGTGGAGATTCCTCCGATTAACCTTGAAACGCTGTTAATTGCGCGGGGAGGGTGTTTTTTTTTTTCCCTCGTACTCGCAAGGGAGATCCCCAGAGATAATCATCGGTCGAAATGGAGGGACGAGATCGATGATTAGAGCGAAGTCGTTTATACGATTCGAGGAACGTGATGACGCGATTCGATTCGATCGATAATGGATTTGGAAGTGAGAAAAGAGCGAAATAGTGGATCGAGGATTTTGTATTTTGGATTACATCGACGATTTATCTCTTCCTCTCTTCGCAGATGGTGAATGGATTTGGAATATTTGGGATAGTAGTGAATAGTGGAGGAGTTGTAGGATTTTTGTCAGAGATCTGCTGCATGCGCTTCGTGGTTACTATGGCAGAAAACAAAATTTAAAACTCGTCTTTCTGTTTTCGCTATTTTGTTTCACTATTCTTTTTTTTTTTCACTGGTCGTTAAATATTTGACGATCGTCTGTCTTATTTAAAAAAAAATATATATATGGAAAATACAAAAAGTAAAGTGGAGTCGAACCAAAAATGAAAATGTTATCAAAATTTAATCTGTAAATAAACGTACGTAGAATTTTTCCACAGAATTTTCTTCCGATTTAATTTAAAAGCGGGAAAAGCGGAAAAGGCATTAAGGAATCGAGCGTACGGTGCCTCGTGGTTTACGATGAATTCTTCTCGAAATAGGATAAAATTGAAAAGGACGCCGGATTTCTTCTATCGACGCTTCTGCAAATTTCGCCTCTTCTTCTTTCCCCTCCTGATTCTTTCCATTGCTTTTTGCATCCTTCGCCAGTTTTTTTAAACTTTCTCCTCTTTCGTTTAAATAAATTCAATTTGACTGGTGGGGAAAGTACAGCGCGAAATAACTCATGGAATTTCTTCTGTTAATCCCCATGAAAGGCTGTCACTCTTTCGTCTACCTTTTTTTTTCGAAAAAAGATTATCATCTTTTTAAAAATATTTCGCATTTTCCGACAAGCAATTGTAATTCTCAATTACGAGAAGAAACAAATTTTATGGCTTTTAATCGGATCAACCATCTCTATGATTTTCGAAATTAGTGAAATTTTTTAAAATTATCTCGAAACAAATCAATTTTCCTTTCTTCGTAATTGTATTTGATAGGTTAAAGTGAAATTATATCGCGTTAGAGCGCCACGTACCACGTTCATTGATGCAATTACTGAAAATTTCACGAGGCGAGAATTCGGTTTACCATCGAACAAAATTAATGATTTCTTATAGAGAGTGATGCGCATCGAGAGAGAAACGTGAAAGATGGGAAACAGTTTTCATTCGATTTAACTTTCCATTTGCATTAAGTATGTATGCTGCTGTCAGTGTATTTGAATTTCGTTGCATTTTTCGCCGATTCGCAATCGCTTTACATATATCAAAAAATCGATATCTGCCTTCGAAGATTCTTTTCAATTTTTCGTGGCGCATCGAGTGCGATAAGCTTATCTTCTCGGTTTACGTCCCTTCACAACGATTTAATATAATGATATTTCTCAGCAAAATCGCACCATACAGATTCGATTAGATCGAGAAAATCACGTATACAACGTGAGGAATATTTCTCTTTCAAATGTTGTCATTGAAATTTTCTTTCTCTTAAATATTTCAGATCTTTTCTACTTTTGTATTCCATTTACATATATTCGCGAGACAAATATTTTCTGAATATATAATATATAAAAAAAATAATCAAGTACAACTATTTCGATTGCCATCGAACGATAAACGAACGAAAATTTGATAAAGATCGATCATTTCGACACATGTTGCGAATATCTCGAAATTTAGGATTGGAAGACGACGAGACATTGTGACTTTGATCGAGTCGATCCAAGTTTCCGAGCCTCGAGCATTTTAGGGGTTCTGGCGCAGCTTGGAAAGTTTGATCCTTGGAGCGACCAATTGGCTCGTCGCTTTTTTCCCTCTTCTTCTTTTCTCGCGCCTTCAGGCCACGTTCGTTCACGCGTAATTCACGCGAAATTGCGAGATACGAACGAGATTAACCTCCTCGCGTTACTCGTGTCCGAGGATTCGAATTCGAATCGAAGATGCGAGGAAGATTCCAAGAGATCTGGAGGATGAAATCGGGGAGGATGGCAGGGAATGCTATCCATAGCAGATGGTTGACTCCTTTTTTACGTAACGTAAGATTGACGTGGAGACGAGATGGTTGCGTGTAAAAGAATTTCCAAGATTTCACTGGCACTGACGTATATTGGCCATAAATCATGAGGTATTTATATCGAGTTTAGAATAATGATCCATTTGTGTCGCATTTAAGAAATAAAATCGAGATTTAATACGAAAAATGTAATATAAATAGAGATGGCAAAAAGTGAAAGGAAGAAATCATTAGAAATTTTTTTTTCTTTTCTTGGATTTAAAATTCATATTTTCCTAAATTTAATCACGCGCAAGCGGGTATAAAAATAGACACATTAGCGAAAATCTTCTCCTTTCTTCAACGCTCGACTTTTCGCGAAATCATTATTTAGCGAGATGTAGGCCAGCTCGCGGCATTAAAGTGTCGCGTTTTAATTCCTTCCATCTTCGAAGAGGAGGGAGGAGGGGAAAAAAAAAGTCGTTGACCCCGCGATGTCAAGAAAACCGTGGAAATCGGGGCAAGGAAAGAAACGTGGAAAATTAGAACGTGGAATCACGTAACAAGTTGTGAAAAAAAAAAAAAAAAAGGTAAATAGAGAAACGTGAGGAAGGGCTGTCGCGTGAATAAGCGCGAGAGGAGCCACTTCCGGAGGGAGGAGCGGAAGAAAATTCCTTTGAAAAGTTTTGCATCGCGTTGCGCAACCGTGCCAACGAGGCACGGCACAACCACCGACTTTTCCAGTAATAAAAATGAATAGCGCCAAGGAGGAAACGCGTCGGAACAAAAAAATGAATGACATTTACCGGCCAACTCCAACTCCAACGAAACCCACGCGAGACGTTAATGATTGTTCGAGTAAACTTTTGCGCGTAGGTATCCCTTGATAAATGAAAATTCGGATGATTTGCGTAGAAATATTTCCCCCCCCCCCCTCCTTCTACATTTTTACATTTTATTCGTGAAAAATTCTCGCTCGATTCATTATCTGATTAATCTGATAGATCGTGCGAATTTTATTCATCGACGAATCTTTAATTAATGATTTCTCTGTTACCACAGAGGTGTATCTGTCACGGTTGTTTACCACGAAATCAATTGGAATTGATCGGTGGCTACGAGTTTAAGCCAGAGATTTATGGATCAAATGGGTGCAAGGTTATATGGAAAATTTTAGGAGTGGTTTCGTGGAAGAAAGTTTTTTAAGAAACGACGACGTTGAGGCGAGAAATATTTTCTTCTGCTTATTCTTTCTCTCTCTTCTTCTGTCTCTTTTAAAAACAAATTTTTATCATTCTTATTTCGCAAGTAATTGTACCGTTTCTTCCTTCTTCTTTTTTCTTCTTTTCAGTTGCTTTAGTTTTGCATTCAATTATTTTACTCCACTTATTTCTCTCACTTTTTTCTTCGACAAGAGTGTAATGAGCGTATATGCTTGTAATTCAAAGAATGTCAAACGAATAAAAATTCCCATAAACGAATAAAAATTCGATTCGACTCGTCGATACTCGTAGGTAAACGAACGAAAGGATGCGTCGAACAATTTCGCAGTTTTTATCTGCGGATGGATTGCAAGACTCGTTTAACTTGCTCGTTTCGTTTTGTTTCAAAGCTGTTGTTTAAAATCACGTTTGAGGGGGGAAAAAAAAACTAGCTTCGATTAAGAAATTTCGATTTAAACGGATCAAATCGTTGAATGACTGATCCACTGAAAGACTCTTTCTCTCTCGAGAGAGAGAAAATTATGGAAAGTTGCGAAACGATGTTAAAAATTCTTATTTGATTAAAATCGAAATGTTCGAAAATATAAAGTTAATAATAAAAATAAAAAATAGAATTTCTCGCTATGAATCTAAGTTTCCTCTAACGATATTATCGAAGTGACGCGTGTAATTCAGCTCCATCGTGGAGAATCTTGGTGTAAAATGTTATTTTAAGAATGTTTCCCTTGTCCAAGGCTTTTATCGAAAGTCGAGGAAGCTTTCATGCTCGAAGGACGTTCATAGAGATTCTTCCATGTATTTTGCACGAAAATCGGAGATGAAGTTTAGCGAAAATGTTTTTCATTTCAATTTTCCAGAAAAATTCTATTTATCTATTTACCTTTTCAATTTGCATCATTTATCATTGCGTTCATTTTAGTTCGAAAGCAAAAAAGAAAAAATACAAAATATTCAAATAGTCGAGCACATTTTTCGAGTCAACCCTATAAACATTGATTAATGTGCTTTGCGACAGAAAAGAAATCAAGAACCGAATATTCGGTCTAGATCTATCTCTAACCCAAGAAATCTTTTGTTTTTACGATGCTTTTATCATTACGGAAATGTTATTCCTGTCGGAAGGAGAGGAACACGCGAAAGAGATTTTTCTCGAGAGTCAGCTACTCTTCTACGCGTCTTGGAAGGAGGAAGAGGGAACAAAAAAGGGGAGTGGAAAAAAAAGAAAAAGAAAAGAAGGGTGGTCGCGTCGCATGGAAGGTAAAACTTGGGGAAAAAAAATAACTCCAATATATTCTGTTCGACGAAGAGGCAGGAAGTAACATTGGATTTCTGATCTCGAAAAAAGCGCACATGATTCTACCCAGCGCCACGTAAAAAATGTGTATTTATATACGTGAACTTATCCCGCTCTCAAGAATTTTCCTTCCGACTGATTTGCATATCGGGTCTCAACTTTCTTCTTCGAAATATCTCTCCATACCGGTTGATACGTCTAACGTTGCATTCGTTAGGAAACGTTTTCTCATCCGATTCGACATCATAGAAATAGATTTAAAAAGTTTTCCTTGCTTTCACGGGAAAGAAATTGTGAAATCTGACGTATAATCTACACGCGTTATCCGCGTCTCGTTATTTACTCTTAATCTTCCTCCAGATTCTTGGAATAATTCGCGATAATTCGAATCTTTAGAGATTTATCCACTTCCGCTCGAGGAGGTAAGATGAAGGTTTTCTTCATACAGATGATCTCCATACAGATGATCCTTTCTTCCCCTTCTTCCATTCTTCTCTCGGATTATTTGACCCCGATGCTTGTTCTACTCTAATCTATGGAACAAAACTCGCCTGGAATTGTGAAATTTTTATATCCGCCCAAATTCTTCACTTTTCTTCTTCGATCATTTTCGAATCGTTTGCATCGATTCTCCTTCTGCGAAACAATACGGATAAATTCGTTAAAACGATATTCTCGTGGGGTTGAAAAGGAATAATTCAGAAGATCGAGTCGGGGAAAAGATGGGCGAGGAAGCGGAGCGGAATCGAAAACAAGGGTCGAAACAAGGATCGGTACGGGAAGTTCCGGGTGCAACATCTTTAAGGGATAATCCGTGATATCGATTTTGCGGTTCTGCGGAGGGGAGGGGGAGGGAAGGGTTGCGGGGACGCGGAGAATCGAGAGGCAAACGGGGTGGGGATCAATTTTCATCGAAGTGAAAGGAAGGTGAGGATCGGTTTTCAAGCGGAGAATTTTCAAGGAGATTTCTAGAATTCTATTAAAAATACCGGTAAGGGAAAGTTTCGTAATTTGTATAAAGAACGAAAGAAGGAAGGTAGCGTTAACTGGTTAAGTTTTCGACAAACTTTCCGATCTCTTTCTTATCTCTCTTATCTCTGCTAATAGCAAATCCAATGTTTTCGCAATAATCATTGTGTTAAGAAAACGCGAACGAATTGTTACAAAGGCGATTTATTTTACGAAAGCAAAAAGCGAGAAAGTTTTGGAGCGGTCGAGATAACGATCTCGATCGAGAACGAAGATAGCGCGAAGATAGAAAGTAAAAGGATCCGTGAAAAAAAAGAAAGGAAGAAAGAAAGAAAGAAAGAAGATTGGTGGTGCATCGTTAAAGAGAAAATCGTGATTGAATCGAACATGACGCGGTTATACGAGTTTAGAGAAGATCCGAAATTCTTTCTGTTTGTCTAATGGATTTTCCTTCCGTCTCGTCGCGTTTCTTCGCTGGTCAGGTTGATTGAAAACATGAAATTCAGTGGCGTAAAAAAAATCCTGCGTGAAAATATCGAGGGGATTTTTCTGTGGTTTCCTGTGCCAATAAATTCGCCAGTTTCATTGGGTTCTCGAATTGAATTTTTTTACCTTTTTCTTTTCTCTTTTCTTTTTTTATTCTTTTTTCTTTCTAGATTACATACGTTCGCTTTATTTTAATAATAACAAAGCGGTATATATTTTTTAAGGTTATTAAAAAAAACGAAGCGAGCAGTCCACTCTTTCGTTTTCATGCAGATATTGAATTAATGGAATATATTTGGAATATATTTGAAAGTGAAACGATATTTTTATAACAGATTCTCTAATCCGATGGTTTTTAATCTTACGAAATACCGATCGAAAAAAGTTTCTATTACTTAGCGTGTAATTATTGGATTAAAAAATAAAGGAAAAATTTAAACAAGAGTGTACTTACAATGAAAATTAGCTCGATCGAGATCTAATCGAGAGCAACGATATTAATTCTTGTTTAAAAAGAAACTCGCTTATTTTTATTACGGGGTTTCGCCTGAAATATTGACAGCGCGACAGGATATTACGAAAGAAAGCTTTTCTGTACGAGAAAATCGATACTCGCTATTTATACAAGGCTTAGGAAGATTATTGATCGTTGAAAGACAACCGATTCCACTCGGTCTATCTAAAAGATCTCGTTCTTGTTGATCGCGCGCGCGTGTGTTCACTGCTAAAATCGTTTACCTCCTCTGCTCTGTTCTCGATTTCGAATTTCATCGATCGTATCGATATTACGATTACTTCCATCATCTTGCTCTATTCGTTTCTTCTTTCGACGATCCTTCTTTTAAATAAATTTACCCTCCCGATACGATGAACATTAATCGGTCGAGTAACGAAGAATGGTGGCGGGGGGGAAAGCGATTCCTCCGTGTCTGACCAGTTTCGTGTCCCAACCACTTAAGCATCGCTTATTATCGATCCGTTTCTCCTTCTCTTTTCCGTCTGTCCGCCTATTCGATCGATCCAAATAGGAAAAAGAGAGAAAATCGGTCGGTATCTACGCGCGAGAAGGTTAAGGAAAAAATTTCGTGAAATTTGTCGGGAATATTATCCGCGGGAATATAAAAGTTGGCGCGACGAAAGGAATAATCACGGCCTGATTCGGTCGTTAATGGAAATACGGATGCATTATTACGATGGGTGTGTTTGCGCAGGTGTCGGTTCGAGGATGTGTCGTAACGTTTGGTAATCCGCGTGTTTCATAAGCTCAAACGAGCATGAAAAGATCCAACGCGTACGCCGTACCGTATCTGTGTATGTGTGTGTGTGTGTGTGTGTGTGGAACGTATGCGAGTCGCATCCGTGATCGATAACAATGCGATTCCACGGGCGAAAAATATTCCCCCGGGGACAATACGGGATTCTCGCGTCGAATCTTTTTTTCATCCAATTAGCATGGATCGTGATAGAGAACTCCGATGCGGAAAATAACGTCGTCTGAAAATTGTAAACGCGAAATACGAGCGGATCTCTCTCTTTCTCGCCGTGAAAAACTGGCTGGCTCGAAAACGAACTCCCCTCTCTCAATTTCGTCCATAATCCTTGGCCTTCGCGACATTCACAAATTTTTGTTCACAACTTATGCAACTGGAAATTTCCGATAATTTCTCTTTTACTCTTATCTTTGTTAACGAAGATTGGAAAAATAAACTTGACTCGATCTCTTATGTTGTATCATAACTAGCGAACGGTTCTAATTGTTTGGAAAAAGATAAAATCGGTTTTTCTTTTCGTTTCATCTTTTCCAACCTTCTCCGTCTAAGTCCCTAGGGATATTTTTATCGCCTTTACGGATCGGTGTTAATACAACGCGTTCAATTTTTTTCGGATCTGTGAAATGAAATTTTTCAAATTACTTTGCACTACATGATAAGCTTATTTAAAAGTTCATTTAAACGTTTAATGTTCTTGACTACCTTGTTTACTCGTTATTAAAAAAAAAGAAAATGTTACGTAAAAGTGGACATTTTCGAATCCCATTACGAGAGCTCGATTAAAAATTATCTAATCTCTATCCATTTAATTCGTATGAAACAATCTTTATATCGTTTATGGACACGTTTAAAACGTTTCTTCTTCCGTATATCCAATTTCTTGGCTCGAGAAAATTAAACTTTCGAATCGAGTTGTACGATAATATCTCTCTCTCTCTCTCTCTCTATCAAATCCATCTCTCCAACATCCCTATTTCTTTGCTCGATAAAATTACCCGTGCGAATTGGAAGAGTGTTTCGATTAGGATCGGGAGAATTTTAGGCGGCACGTTTATCGAGGCGAACCCCTACCGGCCGACGGATCATTTCGATCAACATTTATCGTTGGCAGGCAAAGCGTTCGCAGCATGTGCGCTCTCCACTTGGCGCGGACATCATGCAGCGAAATTTACGACGGTGTCGAGCCATAATGGATGCCAGAAAGTTCACCGCGCACGTGTTCACCGTGCATCGTTCGCGAGTCGATTCTAATTTCACGCGCGCTCGCCGTTGATAGTAAAATTATCCAGTTTTCGCGGTAAGGAATATCTTTGGAGGAGCAGCGTTTTACGAGGAAAATCGAGAAATATCGGTTCTCGCGAAATCGCCGCGGTTAAACGTTTCCTCCTCGCGTTCTCGATTTTTCGAGCGTGGAAATCTCGAAACGCGTTTCCTCCCGTAAATCTCCCGTGTTCCCGGAAATTACGAAAGTTTGGCGCGTTACGAGCGTCGACGGAGGCCGCGAAATTCGCTCGCGGTTTCACAGTCTCGTCACGTGCCCGGCTTCCACCTCGAGTTGAACGTACGTAAATCCAGTTTATAGACGCAGCCGAATAGGGAATCCTTGGCTGGGAAGGGAATTTCTGGGAACGTTCCTTCTCCATCTTCGTCGTTCGAGCGTGATGAATCGATATGACTCCGTCGAGCCGGGTCAATAGTCGATGGTTCGATGGTTCGGTGATCGTTTGTTTGCACGAGTTTCGAGGAGAAATTCGAGTAGGAGGAGGAGACGTATCGAAGGATCGAAAAATTTTCACGAGTTATACATGGAGGACACGCGAGGGCATATTGTTTTAGAGGAAGATAGAATTTGCGGGAATTTACGCGCCGTAATCGGAATTCCGCATAAACTTTGTCCTCGAGAACATGCGGAGAATGAATTTATGAGGAAAACTTTTATCGTCGACAGATATTCCTATATAATAGTAAAAACCTCGTGGCTTTTATTATTCGGTATATTACCGAGTCGTGAATAATTTCGAACGAGCTGTAAACATTATACAACCGAGGAGATCTGGATTGCGTTTTGATAATTTACCATTTCTCCAACTCTGAATTTTAATCCCTTGTTCGAAAAATCGATAGCGTATCCAGATGAATATTTATTTGATACCGACAAAGTTTAAATAAATCACGATGCAAAATCTCTTTCCTCTTCGTCTCGTAATTTAATGCGTACAACAAAATTGTCGTTCAAAAATTCCATCTTATCGTTGATTAAATGTAATTGGAATGTCTTAAAATCCATCTACTCTCAGTAGTATACTCGAATATAAATCATCCCAATTGTATATTTTCTCGAGAATTTTAGAACATCTGCTCGTAACATTTGCTCGATAATCGAGAAGAATACTTTTCGAATTATAATATTCGTTGAAGCGGATAAAAATATAAATATAAAAATACTTGGCCACCGATATCTCTTCCTTTCCCCCTTCCTTCCATGCCGCGTTTGATTCAGATATCGCATACGTTAAGAAGATTTATGTTTACGATGAAACGGCAGACTCTCGCGGGTCTTACGTTTCTTTATCGGCGGTTTAATAACGTTACGACGCGTTGTATCGGTTGAAATTGCGCGAGGAGGAACGTAATACCATTATGCTCGGCCGAGCATCGCGCCAACATTACGTAATCCGATAATATCGCGGAAGAAAATGGTGGTAAGGTTCACTCGAGGAGAAACGAATTTCCTTCGAGTCGATCTCCGTGTTTCGAGGTCAGGTTCATTGCCAGCCGCTGGTGCAACATCTGCAACCAGTGATTCGAGCTCGAACGGTTGCCAATACACGGGCGAGCATAAGCGGAATCATCGAAATGTCCTCGAACACGAGATTCCGTTTCCGCTCTGACAAATTTTACCCATCTCCTTCTCTCCTTCTCGCTCTCAATCCAATCAAATTTATGCAAATTACATCCATCCTCCACCAAGACACTCGCAATTAACCAACATTGTGACTCGTGAAAGGAGTTCCTCAAGGCTTAGACGCATTTATTTATTTCAATATAATTACGTTACCATGTTTCGTATCAGAGTTACTTAACGAATTATTGAATTTTCCTTATATATTCGTGGATAGGATGTATTCTAGAAGCCAAATAAATAGAGACATCTCTGTCGATCTTCTATCCTCGATCTCTCTTAGAGAAGACTCAATAGTTACAGCTTGGATACGCGTTCTATCCCCAAAACTTGATTTATCACTTTATTGCTCTCCTTTTTCGCGCGTTAGTCCCTTTAAGATACAAGCCAGAGAGAACCAAGCCACCTTGGACTCGGCGCCATTTCTCCAAATTTGTCTCTCAATCTCTCTTCCTCTGTCCAACTCACCCCTCTCCAACTCGATTCAAAATTGATTGGAATCAAACGTCCCCTCCAAGAATAAAACACTCGCGTCTTTCTGCTACGTGCTTTCTCCTTATTTTAACCGAAGCCGACGTTTTATATCAAAGAGGCTCGGGTTGCATTAATTTGCAACCGGCAAGGAAGTAGGTCGAGAGCCTTCGTTCGATCCTTTGCGCCGCGACAAACTCTTCTTATCTAAAAATATGAATTTTTAGACTTTGTCTCAATTCGAACCGGTGTTTTTTCTTTGACGATTTCTTCAAGGTTTCCACGTTTTTTCTCACGGATTCTTTCGTTTAAGCGGTTTTATATTATTACAATGAGGTTCGTCGTTGCGATCACATTTCATTCAGATTTAATTCGACATCGATGATCATCGAAGAGGGAGGAAGTGGGGGAGCATTTTCGAACATTCATCGGTCGAATTCCGGGAATTGGATTAAGCATCCCTAACGAAGAGGAAGTAACGAACGGAGGAGAAAGAGGCCTGTCGAGGAGGACCTCTTTTCTCGAAGGATCCTCGCGGTGAAAAATTGAATTGGCGGTGAAACTTGGTCCGGAAAAAAAGAAGGGAAAGGGGGACGATCTATCCTTTTATAATTTCATTGAAAACTCGAGACACTGTCTTTCTCTCTTTAATCATTTTTAAGCGGAGCGTCGAGATTTCTTTCTTGCTGGGAGATCTTTCTGAATCTCGAGTGTCGTATGTTATGTTATTGTTATTATTATTAGTCGAGAATTTAATTCGATTTTTTAATAGTAATATATCATCCGAAATCGTTCCATTTGGAGTAACGCATTGCAATTTGTCGCGGTAAATTTAATAAAAGTAAGGATAGTTTATCGATGATGAAAGTTGGAGAGAAAGCTAGAAATTTTTCGCAAAACTTTGGATTATTCTTTTAACTCTTATTCCATCTTGATTATCATCCGCTCGAACATTGTTCCGATTCGACGGATATACAGCTTCAAGCATTGGAAGAGATCGAATCTATTATATCTCTATTGTCAAGAAATTCGATAATTGTGTAAGATTGGGAACGATTTCTTTTTTTAAATGATGCATCCAATTAATTTACAGATGTAATATATATATGAATAATTGATACAAAAATCGTAAGAATAAACGTATAAATTATTCTTTCTAAATTTTTGCAAAAAAAAAAAGAATCAAGTTCTAAATTTAGATTCATTTATTTACTTTAGAAGCTGTTAAGTTTGTTTTTTTACTCGAGTGCGAAAATATCACGAAATATTTGTCGCAAACTGGATGACATTCTACGTTAAAATATCGTCGAGTTTCACGTAACGAGATTGAGATGGATCGTGGAAAGATGTTTTCAAAGGTGGTTCGAATCCAATTTCTGTGCTTTCAATTTCGCTACGATTGTCAAAGTGTTTGAAGCTCTTCGAGATGTTGCGTCCTTTGCTGGAAGATCTCTACTTGGCGACGTCCATTCCTGTAATTCGATCGATGAGTACCGATATTCACTTTCTCTTTGTCCCTATCGAAAGCTGGAGTTTCCAGTTCTACTTACTTTCTGTGGAGAGAGGATTATTATCTAATATCGATAATGACAACGAATCTATCGCTATGCAAGCTTTCCTTCGGCGACACATCTTCCTGGAGCGTTGAAATTCGTGAAAGTTGCCGTTTGGATAAAGGAATACCTTCTCTCTACTTGTATTTCGAGAAGAGTCGTTGAGCAAGAAGAGAACGATGATATCAAAAATCGGTGCAAGAATGTTGAAAAGAGCAATCGAAAGAAGCATTGAGTGGAGGAAAACAGCAAAGGAATTTCAGTGCTGAAGAATGGCACAAAGATATGAAAAAAAAAAAAAAAGAGAATCTCTACAAAAGAGTATCCTCGTAAAAATAACGTGGAAATTAAAGAAAGATTATTCTAAAAAATCCAAAAAAGAAATCGGAAAAAAAAATAGCGGAAAGACGCTAGAAGAAGAAGATAATTTCTACAAAACACTTTTCCAAGCAATGAATTTTGGACCAGCCGATAAGAACGGCCGTTGAAACGCGCAGTTGAGAATCTTATACCTTTGAAACGAAAATTTTTACTCTTAGTCGCTCTTACTTAGTCGCTGGTACCGCTATGACACCTCGAACGTAAAACCGTGCCCTCTTATATCCATAATGCTCGGTGCTTTTTACTCTGCAACGAAAGCAACGAGGGTAAAGTATACGCCTTCTTCATCTCTCCGAGAGATGGCTATATAAATTTTCGTTTTACGAGAAAGCCGATTTGCAAGACGTAATTCGACGTAATATTTTTCTTCTAAAAGAGAGAACAAAGAGGGAAGAAAAAAAATCAAAATCGGTCGAAACGATTCGATCTATAATCTCGAAAATTGTTTCGAGACGAGAAAACTGTTTCCTCTGTCGAGAATCGTGGTCGAAATATCGGATCGATGGATCGATGCTTGCCCTTGAACCGAAACTCGGAATCGGTCGTTCGAGGGCGATGCGCGCGAACTGAGAGGAGGAAATTTTATTTCCTCCCGAGACGATCGAGCATCGTTTCCTCGACATCGCGGTGAATGCTCCTCCTGACTTTTATTTCCACGATCCACGACACATATTAGTGTGGGAGGTATAAGCAAACGTTCGGTAATTTCGCCGGTGATACAACAAAGATATTTTTCGTGCCAAGGTTTACCGATCGTAAAATGAACTCGTAAAAAAAGGGAAGACAGTTGTCGAAACGGTTGTGAAACATTTGCAAATGGCGGGACTCGAATCAGATATACCGTATATCGCTATATGCACAGGGTATTGTCCTCTCGATATCGACGATAATGAAGAAAGGAATAATTCCTTCCTAAATGGAAGAAATGGAAATCGAATATTTTCTTCCCGTTCTACGAAGATTCTCTCTTCAAGCATAACGCGACAAAGGTTTTGAACGAGTAGTAGAATAAAATTTTCCCTTTTTCGAGGATTTCGTTAAACGTAACGAACCTATTATCGCACGGCTGATAATCTTGTTTCGCGAAAGGGATATCTTTCCTCCGTTGATCAATTAAACGAGGAAACCATTTCTAATCGAGCATGCGAAAGCTCCTCCTTAATAAGAAATCCTTAACTTTTCCCTTCCTTTCCCCCTCCCCTTATCTGATATAATTAACGCAAATTTTTTGTGGTCTAATTGCGTCATTAGTAGTCGTTATTCGAGCAAGCCATGCGACATTTTAATGAGAAAAGGCAGCAAACAAACGGCCGGCTGCCTTTAGTAAACCCCTCTTCCACGGCCACTCGTATTCTTGATTAAAAATTCATTCCCTCCACGGTTTCCCTCCACGAAGCTACTTTTCTCCCTTTCCTTTTTCCTCAACACTGAACGCGTCACAATATTAATCCCGGAACGAGAAGGAAAAGATTAATCGACTAATTTACACCGGTGCATCCGGAACTCGACATCGTCGCGTTAATTACGTTTAATTACGTACGTCGCATTAATTCGCATTCTCTCTCTTTCTCTCTTTCACTGGCGAGGCCGACTATGAGCATCGAACAGATCGAATATCCGAGTTTTCGTTATCAAATTATTTTCACGCACAATGTGAAACGAGTTAATAAATTTTCCGTCCAATTCGGTTGTTTCTCGTATGTATAATTTGTAATTCTATTATCATTGAATTTTATCAAGAGATCTTTCGATATCGTTCTTCGTTAATTGTCTTATGAAATTGTGTTATAAAAAAAAACGGTTTCCTTTAACGGTTTACGGAATTTTATAGGGAAAAATAATTTTTAATGAAAAAATAACGAGGAAAAATTTTACTTTTTCCAGCACGATTTCCACGTGTAAGAAAGAAAAACTAAGAATTGTAACAGGATTAAACTCGAACGAGTGTCTTGTTAAAGGTATACGTATACACGAAGAAGACGAGCAAGACGCTTAGGCAGACAGTTGGTCGCAATTTCCTTTGGCGAGCGCTGCTTCGAGGAATCTTCTTACCAAAGAACAATATCGCTTTGCTATATTCGGTTTCTACTATGGTTTCGAGCGACAGCGTGAAAGATAGGCGGGTTTCGAAGCGGAAAAAACAAAGAGTTGAGTCGAAACGCGTCGATGCGAAAGACCGCTCCACGAAATAAACGTTCAACGCCTCTGCTGCCTCTTCTTCCCTTTTTTCTTTTCTCTTTTCTTTTCGTTTTTTACTCTTTTCCTTCCGACGTGACGTTTATTGTTTCGGTTCGAACGAATTTCAACGATGGAATCCTTTCGATTTCTCGATGATTTTCCGAAATTACGGAGGAAAACATTTCTCTCGATCTTTCTAAAAATTTTCCCTCGAATTTCCTTTCCTATCGATTCGCAATTAATTGAAAAAGAAAAGGGAGAAGAGGAGGAGGAAGAAGCGATTGTTGGAAATATCGCGTATATTTTGATCGTTGAATTATCGCGAAATGAAACGTTGCCAGAAAGAAATTGGAGGGGATATTGAAATCCGCGGCGGTGGAACAGTGTGCATGATTTAATGTTGAGTCCTTTGGGAGCTCGTGCGCCTGACAGGGGAAACTATCGAGGTTGAGATCCTTTAAGTTTGAAAAGCTGCGCGCACTACGTTCTCAAAATATCCCGGTCAACCGGGATTCGTGGATTCGGCCAACAACGAGTTCGAAAACATCCTCTCTTGGAAATTTCTGAAAGCTTTCGAGCGGAAGTTTGGCGAGAAGTGTATACGCGCCAAGTTTTGAAAGGGAGATTTACTTTTCAGCGTTAAACAATTTTGAAATTTAATCAAACAGCTTCGAAAAGTCGAATAACGGTATGCATAAATCTTTTCACAGAGAAAAACGCTCTCCTTACTTCCAATGTAATTCTTAATTATCCCCTCGAATTGGTTTTCTCGAAAGATAAGCGAAATTCTCAAATAGATCTTTTTTAAAAGAGACCATGCACGATTTCTCGTAATACTTCTATTAGGATTTCTCTATAAAAAAAATACGTATTTCCAATCTTTCAATCGGCGTTTCGTTTCGAGAGAAACGTTCCTTTCTTCTTAGGAGGCTCTGTCCGTTCGTTCCAACAAATATTTTTATATTTGTTCGCGCGAGTTTTCCAATTGGAGAAATTTTGCTCCCTTCCTTTCCATTTTTCAGGATGACTTTCGTTTTTGGTACGGATTTAAGGCTAGGCCCTCGAGACAAAAGATACGATCTCGAGAGTTTACGTCTTCCTCGGGAACAGCTCATTTTTTTCAAAGCTATATTGGTCTGGCATCTTTAAAATAAAAAAAGGAAAGCGAAAGGAACGAACGTTTCTTTCGAAAAGCTGAGAATAGTTTTTTTTTTAAATCTATTAAGTACGCACATTTAAGGGTAAAATTTGTTTTAGATATGGTGGTTAATCTTCCCTTTAATAATTTTCAAGTTTTAATTGAATGCAGAATGTGACCCAGTTTGAAAGTAGACGATATAGGAGATGAAAGGGTGGCGATTGTGTCAATAAGTTGTTTTCCGCAATTTGATCGTCTTGTTATCTCCGAACTTGTGAACTTCGCTGCTATATTATTCTCTTCTCTCCTAGTAAATAATCCTCTTTATCGCGACAAATAACGCATTTTTCTTCGATAACAAATTTATTTCATTTTTTTTTTTCTTAATCGAGAAAGTAAAACAAACACGATAAAACATTTTCGATAATTCGACATCGCTGATTCGATAAAAATTAATATTGCGGTCATCGTATTCTCGATTTAGATTTGATATTTTGTTCTTTTTTTTTTAATAAACCCTTATTCGACCACGAGAGAGCACGAAGGGCGCATTGTTATACACCAAGCAACCGTTTTTCGCTCTCGTGACACGAACCGACGTTAATTATCGAGAGAGGATAAAAGGAAGTCCAGTGGGTCCAGCGGAGAGACAAAGTGCTCGACCGGTAGATGAACTTCCTGCGAGCCAGGATCCGTAATCCTGATCTCGTGACGCCGACTTCCTTTCCTCGTTCCAAGGTTTACCTCGGCTTCTTGCCACTCTGCTTTCTTCTTCGATCGTTCTGCTCTTATTACACGACACGGGGAAGAAAAAAAAGATTCCTGTTCCCGATCTTTATTCTCTTCCCTCGTGACAAATCTCTATAGAATTGCAGACATTCTCTCCGTAATTCCGAACGTGGATGCGATTCAGAGAGAAAGAAAAAAAAAATTAGACTTATTTAATAAATAAAAATAAATAATTCGTCGAAGAAAAGAAAGAAGAAGAAAAAGAAACTCTCAAGTAGTATCTCCCTCTTCAAATCTATCTCAAAATCATTTTTATCGAAACATTTCACGTTTAAATTCTTATGGAAGTATGCTTCAGGGGTAGGTAAAATTTCAACGGTTCAAGAATAACTTGCTCGAATAATTTATTAGTAGCGTCTAACTGCCGAGATACATGAAAAGCGGATCAACCATAATAGCCACCGGAATAAATTCGAGCATTTGAAATAAAGTTATCGCTCAAAGTAACTTCGTTCGAAATTTCAACCCCTCAAAAACAGAACTGTTAATATCTCTCGAGAGAAAAAGTTCGTTGTAATATTTCCGTATTATCGTATTCGTAACAGCAATATTATCAACCCCGAATAAATATCATACCCCGAATATTGAAACTCGAAACCGAACACCAAAATCATAAACAAATTCAAATTTCTCGCTCGCTGCGGATGAACTGTACACGGATCTACAAGTAGAACAATTAATATCTTCGAAATCTCGAGGGAGAAGGTTCATTGATATTCCACGTCGATAGAATAGATTAAGCGAATGGTATAATAATATCGTTTGCTTGCTTCCAGCATCCCGACGGTAGAATGCAAAACGGAAGGCAGAGGTGCACGAGGTCCTGGGGGACGCCCTGCCCCCCTCCTACGTTCCAGAACTTTGCCAGCCATAGTAGCGCCCGGTTTGAGTATCCTTCAGGCGCAGATCGATGCTCGTTACGTTAATAATGGTACGTTGATAAATAAGATCCCCCTAAGTTACCCTTTCCTTCCTTTCTTCCCTTCTTTTTTAAATTAATCCCCTCCGTCCGTCGTATCCCTCTACGGTCCTATCGTTTTATTTACGTGCGACCACTTCGATAACTTCGATTACAGCTGCATCAACTGGTTTATCCGTTCCACCCGTGGACGGTGGAAGTTCGACGAAACGTGGAAGTACAGCCTCCCATTGCAGGTTGCTCGCGCCGAGGATATCCTTCACGGACGAAACGATAGGTAAGGGTTTATCCGCGAAGGAAAAGTCGATGAATCGATACGCTTGATCCGCGGAATTCACGTTCGCGGATTGGATGGAAGAGGGGAGTTTTTTTTTTTCTTTTTCCTTTTCTTTTCTTCTATGCTTTTCTCGATTCTTGAAAACGTATGATCGATTGTGCGCGACAACCGTTTTGAATCTTTCGAGAGTTTTTTTTTAAACAGAAAACGAGTTTCCACTTTTCTATTTTATAAATGGAGATAGTTTAGATTATTATTATTATCCGTAAATTTTATTCCGTAAAGAAGGTTGATGATAAATGTTTTCTTTCTTTTTTTTTTTTCTACTCTCATTTAACTATAGATAATTTTATTCGGAGGAATATGAAATTTATACGATGGCAGCTAATGGATTAGGTTTTTATCGACACTTTGCCCAATTACTTTTATCCCCTTTTCTCTACGATAGAATTTAATGGTAAATAATAGAAAAATCCGATTTCGATAAACAAAAGATTGATTCTTAACAACTTTTTCTTCATTTCAATAATTTTTTCAAGTCTCGTTAAAAGTATTCTGTTTGTATTTACAAACAAATATCTTAAAATAAGGAGAGAAGTTTCTCAGAGTGTGTCTTATTTCTCTTATGCATATTTCATTTTTTTTCTCTCTCTCTCTCTCTTTACTTTTATTTAAAGAACGTCGCGTCTCGGACTCCGGCCCACCAACCAGAGAATCCTCGAAGGAACACTCGACAAGAAGCGGGAGGCTGAGTACCTCCAGCATCGGTGGTTCTCAACCTTTGACCAGATTGGCGAGGCTCTTGAACCAAAGGCCAAGCTTCATTCCGAGCGATGAAATTCCACGAAGGCTCTCCTGGGAAAGGTATGTCACGAAATCGACCATCAGATTCTTAAAATACGAGGGGAGAGGGGGATGGGGGATGGATCGAGCTCCCTCCGTCGATTCGAGGGCAAGATTAAAAAAAAAAAAGAAGAAGAAGAAGAAGAAGAAAGAAAAAAAGAAAATTTCTCGCAGAAATCGAAAGAAAACAATCCCGATCAAAGGCGAGTTCTCATCGAAACTTGTTTCGCAACAAATTACTAACGAGTTATTTACTTTTCTCGCAACATCGAACGCGATATTTCGTCGACGATATTTGCCTTTTACGATCATTCGAAATTAATTCGAGCTCGAGACAATATCTCATATTTGTATCGACGAATTACCGGTTTCGTTCAATTTACATTCGTTTCGCCGACTCGCGTTAATTTAATAGGCCCGTAAAACCTTCCATTACGATTAGTGTTACCTAATGTTTCATTCCGCTATTCCGCAGGCAAATTTGAATCTCAACTTTATAATATTTTGTAACTGTTTTTGTAAAATTTTCGAGAAATTCCGTTCGATTTTGTCAAGTTTTTCTTTTGGAGCGTTACAGGTCGAATACGTCTTAAACGCGTTAAACGAGACGCGTCCAGAGATAATCATTTATCACATCCACCGGGAGAATTTCCTTTTTTTCCAGACGTGGCGTGGCGTGGCGTTAAAAATAAATCCGCCGATATCACTCGAGTAAAACTCGTTTCTCGTCGCATTAACCAAATTAAGCGGAAAGCGATCGGGACAACCATATCCTTATCGCGAGACACCGTACAAACGAGCTCGTCCAAAACTTGACTCGAACGATATCTCCCACCTTTAGGCTGGGATTGGGCCGTATCTCTCGACAAATCATCGTTATCTCTCATCGAAGAAGGGGGGAGAATCTCGGTTCTTACGGGAAGAAATCATCCCCCTCCCCCTGTACGAGACAACAGCTTTTCCTCGCGAAGAGAAAAGGGAAAAAGCCCTTTCTCTCCGGTGAAATTACAAGGCTCGACGTCTCGCCACCCTCCTCCTCCTCCTCCTCCTCCTCCCTATTCCAACGGCAAAGTGGCATTATCTCGGGGTTGAAACGCATCGACCTGTACACCCTCCCTCTATCCATCGATCGATAGACATTATTTTAAAATCCGCACTTTCATCGAGTTCACGAGTGGCTTCGAAACGGGAACGAAGATCTATCGCGTGACAGCTGGTGGAGGAAACATCGAGGTCGACGATATATACTCTGAAAAGTGTGTGGACACTTTCTTGATTCTTTGTAACTGTTTTTGTAAAATTTTCGGGAAATTCCGTTCGATTTTGTCAAGTTTTTCTTTTG
>NW_006263380.1:665968-669592 GCF_000469605.1 Apis dorsata
TGTTAATAATAATTTTAAAAAAATCTATATTTTCTTCTCATTTACGTATCCACTATATACTTTTATAATTGTAAAATTTTCTGTAAATTTTTTTACAAGATTTTGAAACTTGTCCATTCAAGTTTTTTAATTTATTCAATACTATTAGAATATATATTCGTTATATTTTTGACAAATATATTTAACACGATGAATTATCGTGAAAGCTATCATTTAATATCAATAATTTATATTGTATATAAATATATCGTACGAATTCTATAGAATTAATAAGCGTCCACAAACTTTTGAGGGGCAATGTATTTCCTGTATCGTATTCGGCACAAAGGGTTCAAACCTCTGAGCCGAACGTGTGCTTTACTCGCGAGGATGTAGAAGTTCAATTTGCAAATGGATGCGACCCGGTTTTCGACGAATGGAGACGGCCAGACTTCGAGGAAACACAACACAGCACGCGATATTTTCACGTGTTCATTCGAAAATATTAACGTTTTACGGAAGGAGGCGTGTTTATATCGCCTCCAGCTCCACACCTCCCCTCCCTCTCCAATTTACGGTAGAATTTCAACGTTTTGATCGTTTGTTTCGTGAATCTAGCGATGAAATAAAGTAGAATTTATGTACGTTTCAGTTTTTCCTGTAATTCCGTGCGGTTTTGTTGTTGCTATTCTTTTTCTTCTTCTTCTTCTTCTTCTTCTTCCACGCTCGTTGAAAGTAGAATTGTGAAAAAGTTATTCGATGTTCCTTTTAAAAGTGGGATGGATTTATTAGAATACTGGAAAGTTATTGTTTCCAACGATTCGTGCTTCTTCATTATTTCTAGGAAAATTTCAAATTATATTTTTTTGATTATTTATGATTCCTTATCAAAATTTGTTTCTTTCATTGAATAAATCTTGTACAATTTTTTATGCATTTATTTAGTTGTGATACACAACTAGATAAAAAGTCGACGAATGTAAAAGTAAATTATAGCCGAACGATAAATCTATATCAGATTCACTTTCGTGTCTGGCCACTATTTCACCATTTCCACTTCGTCTTCCTCTTCCTCCTTTTCCTGCCTTTCGCATCATCCAAGTTTTCTAACTCGAGATCCAGCAATAGAAATTATTGAAACTGATTTTACGAAATTTTTTTAGAAATAGTTCATTCATTCTTTCCAATTTCCTCTAAAAAAAAAAAAAAAAAAAAGAACGATTTCAATCTTAAATCTGCTGTTTCGATCTGTTTAAAGGGAACGTATAGTAGGATTTAAATCAGTTGAGTAGTTTTCTTTTTTTTTCTATTACGATGTTATCTTCTCGTGTGTCTGACCTTTCCTCGGCCATCAAGTCTGAAACCTTATCCCCCCAGCCAAGAGAAAAAGCAATTATCTTCCCTTCTGCTTTCTGGTGTTAAAAATTATTTATAGTTTTTCCTCCGGAACAAGCACACGATCCAATGAAAATTTATGTTATTCCGTCATACGAATAAATCAAACGTAATAGTTGGATCATAGCTTATCCACGTGTGTTTTTTAATTAAAATTCGTTCAATTTACATTATCGTACAACCCAATCGGGCGTAAATTCAGAATACTTTATATACTTTTGCTCTTTTATTATTTATTTTTCTTTTTCGGGGAACGAGAAGCGGACGATTGATTTTCCCCCATTATCCTCTTCCAACGATAATTTCGACACTTTCGAGCATTCCTCTCCCTTTCGAGTGATCATCGACCGTGATCAATGATTAACCCGTCAGAGCGAGAAAACGCTGGGTCGCCTCCTTTTTGATCGGGTTAACGAGCGGTCTTAACGCGCTCATTACACGTGCGTATGCGTGCGAAGGTCGGGCAAATTATCGTGAATCATGGCCGTGGAACGGGAGAGCCGGAGTTGTTTTTCCCTTCGCGGGAGAGTAACGAGAATTAAAGTAACCCCGTGATTCGGAAACAGCGGCGAGGCAGCAGCAGGCCGGCTAGGTAATTTTAAACCATCGTACCGCGTAATTTGCGTTAGGGGTAATTGTGGAACGCGAGGAAAATATCGCGGCCGATGAAAATATCGAAGGGAACGTGTGCGAAAGAAGAAAAATAGAGCGGGAGACAACTCGGGGATTTTAATGGCATCACTGCAATTTTCCGTCCCCATTTTTTCCCGCTCTCTCGTTTGCTAATCCGTGTAATATTTTCTTCCACTTAAGTAAAGGAGATTCAGAAGGAGAAAATTGAAAAACGGGTCGCTTATTTTATAATTGGAGGGACGAGGTGGAGGATCGCCGATATCTCATTGACGCGGTATCGAGAGAGAGATTGGAGATGCAGTATTTTCGTCCCGAAAAGAGGACGCGAAATAAAGATTGTTGAGAAGGGTGGTTCAGCTTGGGAGTTGGTCACTTCGAGGATAAAGCGGATAAATGGGGACAAAGTTCGGCGAGAAGTTTGTAATTTAGAAGGTCGATCTGACCGAATATCGTACGTGATTCTAAGTTTTTTTCGAGGGTTAATCAAGATTAAAAACGGAGAGGATTCCGACTCCTTTTCAAGAAATCAGAATTAATTAGCGTCGGTTGTCGCCATGCTCAAAGCAGACAGCAGCCGAGCTCTTTAATCATTCGTTTCCTCGCAAAAGGATGAGATATTAAAAGTGGATTTCTTATTTTATCAATATCTTTTTTCAAGAGAGAATCATGTGGATCTGTTCCTTTGTGTTCCATATTGGAAAAATTTATAGCGCTATAGCAAGATTTGTCAAAGGAATTGAAAATAAAAAAATTTCATAAGGGATATTCAAAAGCTTTATACGCTTTTTTTTTTTATAATACACTTTTTCGTACGTCTCATTTATCTTTCATTTTCGTTGCGAGCGATATTTCGCTAAATGCTACTCGCAAAAATGTAGAATCGTTACAGCGATTCCCAAAAATCGGTTAGCTTACGTTAAGGGAAGAAATTTTTATAGAAAAATCGATCAGAAATAGAAATAACTTGTCAAGAATTCAAATCAGTTTTTTCTTCGATTATCAACATTACTGATCTTTCATTCTTCCGTTTCTTCTTGCTTGAATTGAAAAGAAATGCGATAATAAAGAGAATAAAATATGAAAAAAAAAATCTATAATCGTGGCTAGGAAGTTTTTTTTTTACGTATTCTTTGTCGTATATACTATTATTGGTACAACGAAGAATTCTCATTAATAAAAATCTCAGATATTAAACGTAAGATCTTCCGCGTAAAATTTTATTATAAGAATTATGCGTTTCAACGATCAATGTCAGATAAGAGAAATTCTTTTCGAAAGAGATTGCGTTATTAATTTTTTTTTAATTAGTGGCGTGGTTCCAGATATATATATATATATATATATATATATATAATTAAAACGACATCAAAAGGACATTTTTGACTCCAAGATCGCTTTATTTCGGAATTTTCAAAGTTTTCAATGAAGGGTAAACTTATAGGATGCGCGTAGGATACAATCTTAGAAGGGATGTTGAATCGAAAGGGCAAAGATGATAACGTGTAGGAAGGATTTTATCAACTTTAATATGACGTTAAAGCGGGGGCTGATAAATGTCGAGAAGTTGATTCTCTTGGAAATATATATATATACAAAAAAAAAAAAAAAAAAAAAAAA
>NW_006263380.1:669834-670819 GCF_000469605.1 Apis dorsata
TAGCGCAATTTTGAGCAAACAACGGTTAAAGGTTTCGTGTTAGCTAGGGCACGTGTTGTAATATGGACCTAATAGCGTGTTAAAGGTTACAATGGCAGAGGGGTAGTTTTAAACGAGGAAAGCATAGGGTGAAGATTAAGTGCCCAAGTCTGTTCGGGAAACTTTGGTAAATTTAATATATCGATCTCCTAAATAGCGTGCAAACTGATTTATCAATGTAACCTCGGGTGATAGAGAATTATTAATTGGATCATATATAAATTTTAACCAATTTATTGAGATATAAATATTTCCTCTTAATGATGAAAAAATTCTACTTCCGAAACGTAAAATATTTAAATCTTTCTCGATTCTCGTAACAAAATCTTGCGACGAAATCATCGTCTTCTCGAATATATCCATCAATCTCGATTTCGATTCAATTAATGGAACGAAAGCGTACCGCAAGAATTAGCCGAAAATTTTGATCAACAGACGAGACTGCAGCACGACCAGTTCCTGCCTTCCGAGAAGTAGCTCGATCGACAGTGTGGCAGAGTGGAACATCGCTGGAGGGGTGGGAACTATCAATGGTAGCAATACGGTGAACGCTGGGAGCAGCTATGGGCTTTTCGCTGATCAACCACCACCGAGAAGGAGTCCGAGTCCTCTGTTAGGCGCCAGAGGCGACAGACTCAGCCTCGTCTCGCCTAATATTGGAAGAAGGGTGAAAGGTCACCGTGCGGTGTTGGGTGAGTGTCTCATTTTTCCTATTGCTTCCCCGATTTTTCACAGGGATTCGAATCGAAATTTAAAATTGATCGATCGTCTCCTTTGTACATCGAAAAGGGCAGAGAGAATCGGTGTACGACTTCCATTCCCTTTGAAGATTTATTCCAACAGAGTGGAGAAAGTCTTATCATCAATTTTCGCGTGCAAAGGAGAGAGAGGAAAAGAGAGAGAGAGAGAGAGAGAGAGAGAGAGAGAGAGAGAGAGAGAGAGAGAG
>NW_006263380.1:670930-672083 GCF_000469605.1 Apis dorsata
TCATCGTCGATGAACATTACAGAATGTATTTTATTTTGAGGTAAAGAAAGGATCTGGGTATCTTGCCTCCTTTGTGCCCTTCTTGGTGATTTATTTTCTGAGAAAAAAAAAAGTTGATATTGAAATAGCGTATGATAGAAATCGCGCGATACTCTTTGGAAATTTTCTTTTAATTTGATTTATACCGAGAATTTTTTTTTTTTTTTTTTCTTTGAAAATATGATTTCACATTCGAATCTTTTTCTTTCTTTTCTTTTTTTTCTTTTTTTTCTTTTTTTTTCAATTTAATCGATAATGGAATTTCTTATTTTCTACGTTCACGAGCATGTTAAGTTATATCCCTGTATGATCGGTTCGTTCCGTCGCAACAGTCTACATGAAATCCGAGCCAACGTGAAACGTCAATTATCGAGATAGGACGTCGTAGCAAACAACGTTAGTTGAAAACTTTGGATGCCTTTCGCATGATAGTTGAAGCGAAGCTTCGTCGGAAGTTACATTCTTCCTCGGTCGTCGTTCGGGAAGTTCGATTAACTTGCGCAATTATTCCAATTAGTCTGGCATTGCGTCTTCTAACTAGTAAAAGCCTGCGAGTGTTTTAATGAAAACGGTAAATTGTATGAATTAATCGTAATTTATTTATCTCAGTCTTTAATGAAAGATCGAAGGATCAAAAATTTTTTGTTTCAGAGATTAAAAATTCGTTTTTCTCGGGAGGAATCTAGATTCAACGATCGTTTGTGCAAGATTAGATAAAATGAGTCTCGATAGGAAAGACAATAATCGTTCAGTCTGTAATAATAGTTATATATATATATGTTGAATAACTGCACTGTCGCGAAAGTTCGATTTTAGAGAGTAAACAGCGGTGTCCTCGAGGAACAATTTCGCGATGAATAATTTCCGGTCTGTGAGAAATACCGTTAGTTCGAAATGGAACTGCAGAACCGCCACTGTTATTATCTCGTTTCGGCACACACAGAGGCAATGAACATTCTGTACTTATCTCCCTTGCGTGCAATAATTTTGTGCATTTAACGAATCTATTTAATACAAGAGAGATGAAAATTCAATTTTTCGTTCGATTCACTTTTGACTGGATAGTAAGCGTATCGAAACTTGATTAATTTTGTTTTAGAGCAATAAAAAAAAA
>NW_006263380.1:672288-677147 GCF_000469605.1 Apis dorsata
GCAAAATCCACTAAAATTTCAAAAATTCGGTTTGGATCTTTAAAGATAAAGTTACAAAAAGTTCAACCGAATGTCGAATAATCGAAAATATTATCGTTTCTTTTTTTTTTTTGCAACAGAGAAACAAAATGTAACAATCGCTTTTCATTGCATTGTTAGAAATAATAGAGTATAAAATCTGTTTGAAATTTCTCCATTTGTTTATTAAATCAACAGAGCGAAAAATTCAAAGATCATAAGAAACATAAATCCGCCAATAATCTGAATTCATAAATATTGTTACTAAATTATTGTGCAAGAAAAACAAGATAATACAGAGAATTTTAAAATCATCCACGATTCTGCGCATTGTGCAACAATTATCTCTCCCACGTAGTTTATCAATATCCTCTTTCTAATCAGCCCAACTTCCTGGTTGATCGGTACTGGAAACCAACATTAGATACGCCCCTGAGACTTGGTCTGGCCTCGACCAATGGTTAGGCCCGTTTAGTAGTGACTCGAGGATGTGTGAAGAAGAGAACCGGTTAGTCGTCCCCCACCTCGCCATCAAGGGAGCAACGCTCCCGCTAAGAAAGGTGCACGAGCCTCGTGAATTTCGTGACATCCGGGGGGCCTTTCACGTGTTCTCGGCTATTGTAGCACGTAACATGAGATTTCAACGTTGGTGCGCGCCTCCGACTACCTGGCAGACCCTGTTTAACCTGCGATTCCCGTCAGTGAACGCCTCCGAACCGAAGCGCCTCCACTCGCGTCGCTTTCGCGAATTTTCTCCACGGCACGTGGCACACAGGCTCGTAATAAGTGTGTACCGGTGTGTACGATCATGGCCGAGAACCTAACTGGACATCGACCGTGTAAACAATAAAGTGAAAGTGAAGGAAGACGGCGTCCACTCGAATATTGCGCGATTACTTCACGTTGGATAGGAATTATTATGGATTTTAATTAAATTGAATCTGAATTTAATTTATTGAGTTATATAATATCGAATTGAAAAATTGTGAATGTGTGAATAATAATATCGAAGTTTTTGATTTGGAATAAAACTTTAGAAATTATTTTCAACACTGGTGATTGTTCGAGTTTTTTTAAACTGTTTTTAAAGAGACAACTTGTGCATAAAGTGTTAAGTGTTCATAAAGTGTTTTGTTAAAAATATGTTTAAATTCTCGATAATTCTCGATAAACGTAGAGCAAAGGACAATCTAACATACCTGAATAGTCAGCCACTGCCTCGGCCAATCATCTTTCACGCTTTGTTTACGTCCTTATGTCTGGTCACGCGGTTGGCTACTCTGAGTCGCTTGCCTAAAGAGGCTCTCAGTCTACGATTGTTCGCGTGCTTGGTTGTTTCTCTGTGAAAATTCATTCTTGTCCCACCACACGAGAATCTCGGTGATTCATCGACAACAGCCGGTGTGTACCGGTGACCTGGTGCGCAATCCCTTGGAATCCGATAATACTTTCTAAATTTACGGTTTATAATCGATCATCTTTAAGATTTAAAATCGCGTTACCCATGGTGCAATGCGTGGCGTCGAAATCTCGAAAGACGTTACGAACAAAAGATTGTGTTTCTTGGACGTTGAATCATTTTCGGATTCAATTTCGTTAGAAAACATTTCGTTAGAAATATAAATAATGAGACTAATGGAGCAACGGTAAAATCAGTGGAAAGCGTGTGATTAAACATTTAACCTCTACAAATCAAAACTTCTCGGTAATTTAACCGACCTTTGGTAACACGATCGATTTTAGAAAACACGATAGTCTTTCGAGACGACACAAGGAGATTGTGCGGCTTCGTGTAACGTGCTCGTTGCTCTTCCTCGAAATTTCGTAAGCTGACACTTTAAAACTTACTTCGGTTTCCCCTATTTGTCACCGTTGAAAAGCTGCCACCGTAACTCTGAGTCTAATTTGTGTTTCAAAAGGATTACTTTAGTAATTGAATCTCTATAGTAACTTTATCGTGCCAAGTTCTTGCTCAAATCCTACACATAATTACATAAATATCGTTGATACTTCGTGACTCGATACCTTCTTCAAATTTTCTCTATAATTTGTGACAAATGCATATTTGATACTCGATCGAGAATCCAGATCATCGTTCAAATAATCAAAGGATTAAGAATCGTTACGTTAATTGCGTCGTTCGATGGGTTGGCGTGGGACGTGAGACATATTAACATCGTTAGAATTTTTCTTCGAAAAGAAATACTCTTAGGAGACTGATATCGTTCTAAAAAGAAACGCCATAAAATTCGTATCGAAATAAATAAGCCGTGGAAGTTAACGTGGCTAGCGTGGATCGAATAGTGGAAAAAAGGTGGGATCACCGCAGGATGCGGTCGAAAAAGAAACAATATCGTTTCGCAAGATATCGAAAGCGTCACTTGGACGCGACGAAAATGAACGGAGTGGATCTTTGAGGGACACACGGTGCAAAAGGTGGAGGACCTTGCCTCATCCTCGAGTGAGAAGAGCAGAACCGGTTTCTGCATTTGGTGCAACGACGCGACCGCCTCGTTCGACCGGCAAGTTTTCGGCAAGAAATTTTCGCGTAACTAGTGGCTTCCTCCATTTTTTCTAAATCATTGGAAACCGTGAGATCTGGCTTTTACTCTTGATGGAAACGTACTCGGTGCCATAACCTGGATGCGAGACTAGGGTATGTGTTGATTTTTATCATCCGTTTCTTTCGCACTATTTTTTAAAAATTAACGCAAATGTATCTATTTATAATTCTAAATTTTAAATATAAGTTATTTTTATTTTTCTTTTTTTTTCTTTTTTTTTTTTTTTAAATATATACATGGGTCACTTGGTAGTAAAGGAATAAAGGAGTAAAATTGTAATTTTTAATTATAATTTTTTAAATTTTTCGATGAAATTTGATTTCTTTTGAAGGTCTAAAAACTCTTGATGGTCTAAAAATATTTTTGAATAGAAAGTTTTATAAACTTCTCTAATGATTATTAAATTAAAAAATTTTAAAAATAGGAAATTTTCAAAAAAATTCAATGAGTGAATCGAGTGTACGAAAAATGGATTACAAAATTCTATTATGATATTATTGATTATAAACTATGAATTTTAATAAAGTATTGTAAAAATAAATATCATGTGCATAGAGTATGAGTATAATCGATACAAATTATAAATATTTAATGACGAACAAACGAGATGAAAATTTTTATAAATTTTTTATAAGTTAGAATTCGATTTTTTTAGACATTAGAAATATATTCAAAGGATATATTAAAATTAAAGATGTCTATGAAATCTCTATTCACTTTTTGTATTTTTTCCAACGAAATTCTAAATAATTAAAATTCTAAATTTTTGTGCGTGATTTAGCTTCCTCGTTTTATACTTTCAAAGTAATTATTTCTGTTTTATCTCATTCTTTTGTAGCGATTCATCGAGAGCGTATTCAATTATGGAATATTTTCATTCGCAACAATAGAATCGTTCAAACGTTTGTATCGTATCGTGCAACTTACAATTAAAAATAATCACATAATCAGAAAGAAATTTAATTGCTAATTGGTATTTTTTACAAATGATAAATTTTCTATAAAAATATGAATCTATTCTCACAGAATAAAAATATTCGCGTTAAAGGGATTCTCGCGACTAATTAAATGAATTTTCCAAAAAGAATCTGAAGAAATAATGCTAAAAGGGCTTTAAAAGAATCATTGGCTTCGATATAAACGGTTTGAAAATTTATTCTTTTTTTCGATCGAAATTAAAAAAATTCAGTGAGTGTGGATTATTCCTCTTTTAAAGAACTTTTGAAGACCTGGAAAAACACAAAGACATAATTTTTATCAGCGAAAACGTTCGAGTGTAAATGCGTTAACGTCCGTTCCGGAAACGTGTACACGATATAGCGCGTAGGAGAATCTTATTTTTCATGGGGAATGATCATGCGTGGGAAATGGGTTCTCGTTCAGCGAATCGCGAGGAAAGAGATCAGGGTTACGTTGTTTACACTAGAAAACGAACTAGAGAAATTTATTCTTTTATTGGTGTTTTGATTGGTTATTCACTTTGGAGTATTTTTTTTTTTTTTTTTTTTTTTTCACTAATGATGATTTTCTTTTCAATCGTCGTAGAACGATTCTTACGTATTATTATTTTATTAAAATTAGAACGAAAGGAAGAAGATTGATTACCTTTTTTTTAAATTTTTGCATTTTAAAAATTGTTTTCTCATTTGCCATTTGTCAAAACTTTTTCTCCGTTTCTCATAACGGACATGTCCAGAAAGATAAATATGCAGCAAAGTTTGTTGTGGGTGATCTTATCTCCTCGCATATTGAATTTTTAGTAGCACGATATTCTCTCTTCTCGCGCTTCAATCTATTCCTTAATTTTAAATTCTAAAATCAACGTTTCCTCGTTGAGAAAATAAAAAGCGGTTGAGGGCGTAAATATGGATGCGAAAGTACGCGATTGCATACCTTCTTGATAGCCACATGATGCCACGATAAAAACATGAAGCGACTGATGCGTTATCTCGACAATTGTCGTTCCTGCGAAAGAATCACTATTTCTACGCAACGATTTTACGACTGGAACTCGAGAAATATTCTTGGAGAATATACTATTTCCTTCTTCCCTCTTGTATACACTGTCTGTGTAAAGTTTACGTACATTTTGATATATTTTCACATTCGCGCTTTACTTTACCGAAAGCTGCTACTTCTAGTAAATTCTTCTGGTAAATACACTAGAAATTTGAAGGAATTTCTATTACGTATATTTTCAGTTATAAAAATTTTATTTTTCCTTGTTGCATGTTATCTTTTTTCGTGAACTTTCCAACGAAATATTTTTTTTTTTTT
>NW_006263380.1:677470-683495 GCF_000469605.1 Apis dorsata
GCTTCGTAAACTTTACACTTTTTATTATGTCTTTTGGCATCTTTTCACAATGCTACTGCAATATCTTTAATGATAGACTTCTTTCTTGGAAAAATAATCTTGTTTATAATGTGTAGCAGAACATCAAGAGAATTCTCTTCATGGCAGAATCGTTAAATCAGATGTGAAAATTATTCCAAGCTTCAACTTCGTCATTGCAGATATAATTCTAGATGGAATGGAATGAAAGGTTTCCACCACATTGATTCAAGATGAACATTGTCCAGAGAAATAGTTAGAATCGTAAGAGGACCTTTACAGAAAGTTTGTAATTGTCGAGTAGATCAGGAACAATTTATCAAGATAAATCGAAGAAATAATATATATTATTAGTTATTCTATATACAATTCTTCAAGCTTTATAGAAAAATCTATGGTCATTCTTTTAAGAACCTTGAGAAGAGATGCTTAAGCATCTGATTATCGATAAATACTCTGCAGTACTTTAAGAATACGATCCTTGGTGACTTTTAATCGATGCAGATGTTACGTTACCAAAAATGAAATTAAAAATGAAAGGAATAATAAAGGAAAAAATTCTATACGACACGGAAATGTACAGATTTATTTTAAAATTCGGTAAAATTAACTTGCAACTTTATCATTTAAACGTTCAACGTCGTTGCTTCTTTCTCCCGATAATACTACGATCATAAATTCAAGCGTAAATTTACCGATTTTTCTTTTAAATATAACGATAGCTTATATCCCCCTCGATAATTCATCGAAATAAATAAACAAGCGTAATTCAATTTGATAGCCACATTTTTACCCTCCCCAATAAAATACACATAGGTCTTTGTGAGAACGTGGCTCACAAATTATGCAATATAGTATCTTAATACTGTAAGATCAGTTTACTATAAATGAACCATTTCAAGGGAGTTAAATTCCGTTAATGTTATCTGAAATTATGGAACTGATATCTACGCGTCTCGAGTACACCATTTGATACGTCAATGATGTATTATTATGTCATTAAAATTTTTCTCGTCATTAATGGATCTTTGAGAGTTTAATATTATCGATGGCCTAATTGCGGTACCAACATGATGGTACTATCACGGTGGATATATGACCACGATATATTTATGGAGAGATCCGATTGCGTATTCTCTCTCTCTCTCTTCATAATCTTTTTATCCACCGCGCGTTGTAAATTCTGCATCAAATTACCCCACGTACGGTTGGGTAGTATGAAACTATCCGTTACGAGAACATTACCGTTCACCCTTCTTCCTGTCACACACTTGGAGAAAAACAGTCCGGAAAAGGGCGGCACCTGTAACACAGGTATCGATATACCGGGTGTCCTAAACCGAACCGTTTCGTTATACATATCATTATTGTTATTATTCTTATTATTTTATTCCCATTCGACTCGCGCGTATATAAAATATATAAAATACGTATAAAATATAAAATACTATATAAAATACCATAAATAAAATGTAAGGTTGGTTAATTGAAAAAAAAAAAATTAAATCCAAAATTACAATCTCCTGAAAATTTGATTCAATAATAATATTAATGAATACGCAATTTTTCCCCGATCGATATCAATTTTATTTCGTTTAAATTTTTCACGAAATAATATAATATTCCATTGAAAACCATGGGCAAACGGATGAGAGTAAATATTTATCCTCGGAATTGGACTTGATTTCGAACGTAACTGTTGTCTCGTTTACAGAAATTTTGATTGGTTCCAGGGGCATATTCCGGGAACGTTATAGGCTATTGGAAAACTTGCCGATTCCCGTGTTCGTAGGAGAAATGGAAGTTTGTAAAAACACGCGTACAACTGGTATTCACAGCGGGAACTTTTATTTCGCGATCTACGCGGCTATAGATCTTGGCTACGATATAGCTCCCAAGGGGTATAGCAACTTCTTAACAACCTTCGACCGTTGTTATACCTTCGATAGATAGTAACGAAGATAAACCGAAGAATGGAAAGTTGGTTGGAAACTTTGGACAGGCCTCCCTATATAAATGGTAGACCGAAAAGCAGGTGTCACTTCAGGACACCGTTCCTTTATCACCCTCCTTCCGATCGTCCTTCTCTCGACCATCATTTTTGTCCACCAGTTTTGTCAGTCTGGCAACGTATAAGTTTTCAAAATTGCCAATTTCTTTTAATCCTTTATCGAGCTTCGCTTCTCTCATACGAAGATATATTATACGATCTTTTTTTTTTTTTTAAACTCCCCCTCTCCCCGTTATCGAGATAATTCTTAGCTTCCCCTAATGCGATTCACCATCTATTGGAAATATATTTTTAAGGATATGGGGTATCGGAGATGTATTTTTAACGATATAAAATAAACCGATAATTCATTGAATTACTCATCGAATTAATCGTGGAATTCTAATAGCCAAGATATTTGTCCTTTTTATCGGTAAACAATATATTTTTATAACGATTTTTAAACAGAGATTCGAATCGAAATGAAGGCATATATAAACTCACGTTTAATAATACGTTGAACAACATATTTGCAATAGCATCTTTTTTTTTTTTTTTTTTCTTTCGCTCGCAATGAGGTGTACGGCCCTGAGCCTCAACGAAATTCGAACTCACCTGCCCCGATGTCATGCCCAGATGCCCAACAGTACTATGCATCTGTTGCAAGCCTTCCTTTCAGTCGGTGTCCTTCTCCGGTGTCGTAAGGATCTATCTTCCGGTACATTCGCTCTTTCTCGACCGAAGAGGTTCTCGATATTCTTCTCGGTGATTTGAACGAGTGTTAAGTTTGCGAAATTTGCGGCGAGTGAGAAAAAAGTGAAAATGATGATAATCGGGTAAATAGGTATATAGGTCGATATTCGAACAGCGCGAGGAAGCGAAAGGGTGATCGAGAATCGGTGAGTGGAAGCATTTTTTTTTAAGGTTTTTTTAACTGAAATTTGCGAAACTATGAGTAATCGTAAGATGATGGAAGTTATAAAAATTTTGGTGGGGGGAATTAGAAGGAGATTAAATTCGATTGTTAAAGTTTGGGATTTAAAAGGTTTAAAAGGAAAGATGAAATTATCATCTTTGGAAATAAAAAAAAAAGAGAGGGGGGGGGGAAATGTAGGAGAAGTTGAGGAATGAAGATGAATCATGATCACGTCACGGGAAAGCGAAAACTGAATGCAAATTTTCCACGGCTTCGTGAACCGAATTCCGATGACTGGATCAACTTGGATTAAATTGCATTATTGCCAGGACAGATTAATTTTAATCGATGTAATAGTCGTTCTTTCCTCCCCTCGCCTTCAAAATTTTTATTTCTTACGATGAGAATGATTCAATGTTGAACAATTTTCTGATCACGTCTTAGATCTCGTCTTAGATGTTCATAAATATTTCAGATCGCGTTGCCAATCGGCTTGAAACCGACTGATAATTTATTAGGCGTATAAAATGATCGTAGTTAAGATGGCAAGAATAGCGTGTAATTTATAGAACGGAAGAAACAAGTATGTGCGATATCGGGTTGATGAAAGTGTATATTCGATCGAGTAACGATTTCTCGATTGAATTCGTAGAAATATTTTTTTTTTTTTTTTTTTTTTTTTCGGTCGGTGAAAATACGTTGGTCGAACGAATGAAGTGTAAAAGAATGACGGGAATACGTATACGATATGGACATGGAATGTCATAAGAGAGAACGACAGCGGAGAACGACTCTGTCCGTGAAGGACTTCATTGTGCCGAGTATAGGCCGGCATGATAATAACTACATAACGCGCGTGAATCAAGACTGCACTCGCATAAAGATGCATTACGTGGTCCCTGGTCGCCGCGTCATTACGAGCGCAATATATTCTTGGAAACGTTCGATCACCATTTTCGATCGACAGCCATTTCAACCGAACCGATATTTCACACGAGAGAAAGAATCGAAGAAAAAGAATTTTATTAAGTACGACGATATCGCGTCTTCCATTCCTCTCTAAAACATTTCTACGAAACACTGTTTGACCCAATTTCAAGATGAATAATAACTCAGAGTAGATTAATCAAGAATTTAATCCACGTTCGATCGTGTTTTTTTCTTTTTTTTTTTTTTGCGCCTCGACCCAGCTTGTCGCCGGTATTTCAACCAGATGTATCAGAGCTCGAAAGAACGTACTTACATACTAATGCCTGTTGTTGTAAACTCGGCTACGGTACTGGCAAAAAAAGAAAAGGCTAGAGGCGTAAAAGCGATTGGGATCGGAGCGGCGAATCTCGATTAACTCGATTCGGGTGGTTGATTAAATTTTCCATCAATCTCGAACGAAACATTTGGATCGTCGAACAACAACAACATCTCTTAAAGATCGTGATTTAATTCGATAAACGTCGAACAGAGTAGGAAGGATATGGTACGTAACAGATGCACGGACAGGATCGCATGCGCTAAATTTGCTTGATGTACGATGTATTTTGTAATCGACAGCGCGGAAACGAATAGCCGCAGAAGCTTTATCGACCAGGCCACGTGTGGACACACCTACGTTTAATAACGAGTGCACGTCGCCTCTCTAATGCCGACTTTGGAATCGTTTACCAGATGTCGAAACGTGTTGTGTAAAAAAAAAAAAAAAAAAAAAAAAAAAAAAAAAAAAGAAGAAAGAAAAAAAACGGATATTATCGAATACAAAAATTCACTTTTAACTATTCATCGTCGTTTTAAACTTGTCGCGCGTGCATTTTGCGGGAAATTTCGAAATATTTTCCACCAATTTTTTTCCACCAATTTTTTTGGAGTAGGGATTACAGCTTGAAAAAGGATCACGAGTCAAAATTTTTCGTATAAAAAAAGTTAAATTTAAATCTCGAACGAGGGAAATCGAATTGGAATTTTCACAAATCCTTCGGAAGGCAAATGTTTGTCCGGTAAATGGACTTGTTTCGATCTTAAAATTACACGTCACAAGCCTAGTTTGTTCTCGCGATCCCTCGTGTTCCCGCGTTATTCTCTGCTCCTGACAGATGAACCGACGCCAATTCAAACACCGAATCTAATACACGCGTTTCGATATACGGGCACCGTTGCATCGTTGACGCACGAAATCGGTGTATATAATCAGCTGGAAATACGCAACAGAGAATCGTCTGATATGCGGTTCGTGGCCTGCAACGTAAACGTTTCCAAACGTAAACCATTCGATTTCACGTAAATCTGTCTCTGTGGCCAATATTAATTCGAAACGTGTCGAAGGTAACATTCATTGGAAATGTATATCCATCCTGGTGAATGAAAATCGACATTATCTCAACGCCTCGCCCCGAGATTTTCGCCTCGTTTAACGTCGTTTAACATCGTTCGCCTTTAAAATTTCACGAAAATCGGAGAGAATTTCTTCGAAACAGGGTTAAAATAGAAGCGAATCCCTCCTATTAAGACACGAGATGAAAGATTTATGGATTTTCGTCGACGAGGTGGAAGCTATTATAGGCCGGCAACGAAACTGTTTTTCCTGGTCAATTATCGATGCAAATAGGATGCAAGATTCGTTGAAGAATCTAATGAAAATGGAAATAAACGTTAGCGAGGGAGGAGCTAACGTGAAAATGTATCTGAAATGACAGTTGTTCTTATTTTTATATCTTGTACAATCCTATTGTTTGCAACCATTGGCCGAGTTATTATCACAAACGTAAACACGTTTTGTAAATTGCAAGTTTCGTTAGATAAATCGGATTTCATTCATTTTTTTGTTTTTTCTCCAAGAAAAAATTGGATTTAGATTGTTCATTTTTTTCCAAGTAATAATTTATTGTTGATCCTCGAGTAGCGTGAACGAAAGCGTGTTTAAATTTCGTAGGATATTTTATACTGCTGCATCGATTATTTGTTGTCTATTTGTTTTTGTTTTGCAACATGCGCGAAATTTTAACAAGGAATGTTTATTTCGCGAAATTTTCAAATTTCCATGAAAATATTGCGGTTTTCCGAAATTAAATTACGAATCGTCCTTTTTTCAATAAAAAGATATATATATATAT
>NW_006263380.1:683771-696870 GCF_000469605.1 Apis dorsata
CAAGAAACATATTTTATAGGATATGCTTTTATCGGTCCGATAATTTTTTCACAGTGCGCACCCTTTAAAATTTTAAAGAGACGAATTCTCGTCTACGTGTAACTAATGTTATTTTGCTAATTCGTTTATTCCATTGCGTTCCCTCGCGTGAGAATTTTTCAAAATCCACGCGCGTATTTCACGCTAAAAATATTAACACTTGGAAGAGGTTGTGATGGTCTAACTGCACAAAGCACGCGCCTAACTATGCGAGAATAAACCATCCTCTTTCGTTGCATTATTGTTCTCTCTCTCTCTCTCTCTTTCTCTCTCGTACATTCTTCATCTCCACTCTTTCCTTTTGTCTTTCACGATTCTCTAACGATCCCTCGTTTATTCACCGTGTTATCCATTCAGAATTTTCCGGATAAACTTCGTTGTCTTCGATCGTAAGGAGAGTGGTTTTCTGGCGATTGAGTAGAAATCGAAATCACTTATATCGAGATTTATCTCGTTTCATCAATTCGGCCTACAATTCATTCATACTCGAGATATTTCCAACTATCGCGATTGAAGGGATCATTAAATGGAATTTGCGAATTAATTGCGAGAGATCGATGCTTTTCGTGTCTCGAAACGAGATCGTTAATAAATATTTTGGACAAAAAAATATTTTGCCGATAGATTAATTATCGTAGAAAATGGGGGATAACTCTGGGCTCCCCCCAGAGTTAAAAGTTTTCTCACTGAAATCGTTGAATTTAATGATACTTATAGTAATAATTAGATTCCGCGGTAATTAACGATGGTAGAGGCTTTGCCTTCTTCGACGACGATATCTCGATAAAATCGTAAGAGCCTATCATAAGATTTATAAAACGTAATAAGAAGTTTTAATTAAATTCACAGTGATGAAAGTAGAACGGTGAATTATTTATTTCGGATCCATTTCGTTTCATTTTCGATACTCGGGCTGCTTTGAAATTGCTTTGGAATTGGGATTCATCGATGTTTTTAAGAGGTTAGCAGAAAGAAACGAGAAACGTTAAACGAGATATTGGAAAACAATTGAGAATCGTCGTCCATTCTTTTCCCAAGATTTACGAAAATAATGGCGACATGTTTACCTTGATTTTTTTTTTCTATTTGGGATTCGATCCTATTAATCGTGTTGACGGGATTAATCGTGTTCAGTTATGGCCATTTCTAATTACCTAGATTAATTAAGCCGATCCATTAGTTTGCCGAATTACCACGTAAATGGTAGCAGGGGTAAATGGCTCGATCGTTGCTTTAAACACATCTCTGTAGATGATTTTTATCTTTATCGTTATCTTCTTTTTGTCCTTTATCTAATAAATTTTATCTAATAAAAATTAGACATCGTACCGTCTCGTAATTTCGACTTATAATTTCAACTTTTTTCATGGAACAAGAATATTCGACATGTAATATAAGAATTCAAAAGTATAATATATTCTTTCGTAGGTTGTTGTCTTAAAGGAAAAATTAAAAGAAATTTGCTTTTTTATAAGATAACTCACTTTTCATCTTGTAAGACGCATCGAATTTATTTTATTTCTTTCTTGGAATACTTGTTTCCTGAATCGAACATTCTAGCATCGCGCCACGATAGATTCCGCCATATTTTTTTCCCCACGATACGGTTTGCCTGTTTCATCTATTTTTCATAGTGTTAATTGCATCGTTCCATTAAATTAATTCAAAGATATCACGAACGTGTTTATTATGAAACCGTTTCTTCTATGTCCAACATTTCTTTTTACAACGATGTAGAAACTTCATAAAAACTTCATAATATATTTGTGTACGATATATTTCACTGTGCATATTTTTTCAAGGCGCGCATCGAACTATTTGGATATATTTCACTTTTTAATTTATTATGTTTTTCTTAATTGGTGCTACAAAAAAATTCAATAAAATTTCAAATTAATATTCCAAATTTTTATAAAAATCTCGAATCCATCGAAATATTCGAAATTGTTTGCTTTCTTTTCTATTTGAAAAGTTTTATAAATTATATAATCGAGGTATTAATTGAAGAAGTTAGTGCAAGATCGATCGAAAGAAGAAAATTTATTATATTTCTCGGCTGCTTTAATCGAAGTTTCGTGTCGAATACGTGACGATAGGACGAATGCAATCGTAAGGATTCATTATGTCCGAACGTATGAATTTTTTATTAAAATATCAGAGAAAACACTTTGGGCTTTTATCCGTGGTTTTATTGCTCGTCGTCGAGTGGTTTCTACATGCCGTTTGTCTCACATCCATTTTACGAGCCTCTCGAGACCTGCCAGTCCGCCAACTTCGTTCTCCGGGACAGAATTCTCGCTTCTACGAATTTATTAAAACTGATTCTGCAAACGAACTTTTCATCTCTTTCCCTCGCTCGTACAACGTGGTGAAACGAAGGTCGAAAATATTTTCTGGGAATGGATGAATCGACACGTGCATTTAAGGTAATTAAAGATTGTTACAATCCCATCGTGATTTGCCTTTTTTACGAGAAGATAGAAACTTTGCTGATAATTAATTGCATCACTTTATTTCCTTTTAATATCTGCTTTATATGAGATATCTGTTTTTCGTGAGATTTTCGTTTCTGTGATATTTGAAAAATCGAATTAATTATCGAATTTAAATTTTTCAACGAGCAAAAGAATCAATCTTGCCAAAGATTTGTAAAACTTGAAAATAAAAAAAAAAATTGAATCGAAGTGTGAAAATAAATAATTTTGTCAAGGATTAAAATGTATTATTACGAGAAGTTAGAATGTAATGATAAACAGAATTTGCCTTTCGATTATAATCAAGATTCATTTGTGGCTATGTATTCTCTTTCGTGAGAACAAAGCTGTGCATTGTTCAAAACGAATGGAAATTTAATTCTCATTGAACAATGGACGTCTTTTCTTGATGAATTTCACCTAATGAAGCGACTAACTACTTTCCCTAATCCTACTCTTTTCATTAATAATATCCTTTACGAATGCGTGTACCATTTTATTTTTACCTTGTTAAGTCTGTACATAACGAATGGATTAATTCCAGAAGCAAGTATTCCTTGCAACATTTACTATCTAATTCTATCTATTTAAAATTAGATGAAAAATATAGATATTGAAAATATCAAACGAAACGATCTGAATAATTTTATAAAATTGCATAGTTGATAGATTTTATAAGAATAAGAGAAAGTACATACTTGATAATATTCTTTGAAAATTTATATCTGTATTTTACGTAGTGAAGAATAATTATTAACATGCAGGAGTAGCTTCTTGAGAATGCATATTGATGTTAGTTGTGCCACGTGTTCCTTGGAAACGTGCTCCTTTTATATACACTTGTATACCTGGCTTTATATCTTCGTACCTACCGAGAATTTGTACAAAGTGCATCCAGTCACGGTATCATGCTTTCCTGACTCTCATTTTTCATAGTTATACTGGAAAAGTTACCTGAATTCTCGTGTTGGTTCGTAGAAAAAAAAACTGATATTTTAAAAAGTTGATGTAAGAGTATTTACAATGCAAGGATCATTTCATAAAGACATTTTATTAATTTATTATAAAATTTATAACAAGTTACGATAAATAAATTTTTTTAAATATGAAAAATAAAATTAGATAAATTAACAATGGTTTCAAAGATTATATTCGTCAATAGAAATATTAGAGATAGCTTAATTCGCAAAACGAAACACAGATGTTCAATTGAGAACACATATATTGAAAACCGTCAAATATTGACAGAGACAATATGGTAGATTTTAGAAATTAGATTTTTATTGTAAACATCCAACTTTTATTATTTAATAATTTAAATAGTCAATATTTATAATTCAGTTTGCAAACACTATACATATAACAAACTATTTAATTTATACATTGTAAACGCTCTTTTGTATATATAAAGTAAATTTTTTCCAAAATAAACTATACGCAATAAAATTTTTTTATAATATAAAAAATATAAAATCTTTATAGAATATTACGTATAATAGAAACTTACTTATATACATATTGAGATTTCGATTATGAAAGAATTATTCAATGGTTATTTTTATTTCTTCGAAATTGTTATTTTATTTAAATTTCCACGTACGAAATTGTTTGTAACAAAAAAAAAAATTTAGTCGACTCTCCATCGAAAGTTACAGCTTCATTGATAAAAAAAGACAGGCTGGGGAAGGGTACGGTCAAAACGAAGTGCTGGAACGATGGGGGCGTCCTATTGGTGGGGGCTAGACGGCAGCTGTTTGCTCGGCACACGGCCGAGGGTCGCGTTCCATGTGTACCCGCCAGCAATGCCACATCGTTGTCGCTGCTCTGCGACCAGTGTAATGTTTGCGATGGATACTCGTGGCGAAAAACGTTTGTGAAAAATGTGACATTTATTTTTGCGCGAGAATACGTTCGTTCAACGTTAATTCATCGTCGGTGTGTGTGTGTTTGTGTTAAAGAAAATCGTATAAGAAAAGAATTTACAAAGAAATAGTGATCCGGTAGTAGCGACAAGAAACAACGAGAAGGACATGCAGAGGTTGGAAAAAGATATTTTCGCTCGTTGTTGTGAGAACTGGTTACGTGGTTGAGACACGTACGTTAGTGGACGACTTGTAAGGAGATTTCGAGTTGGCGGTGAAACGTGAATTGAGAAATACAGAATGAAAAGTGTGAGAAAGGTGACAGGTTAAGTTTCGAACAGGGGACGCTTGCCTCCAAACGACATTTCTCGGTCGGTAACGTGTAAGGGATCGATTATTTGCTTAACCGGTGAAAATGTTGGAATTATCCCGCCTTTTTTTCAATTTTATGGTTTATTCATACAAATAAGACACATTTCGATTATTTTCCAAGAATTTTATAATTACAACTTGAAAAATAATAATAAATACTAGAACAATATGTTAGCGGAAGAAAAAGTTTATGGAAATTGTTTGAAACAAATTACGATCGCAATGTATAGTTCATGTTCGATCACCATTAAGTTAATAGTTGTGTGTAAATATGGCTTTATAAATGTCACGTGATTTTATAAATGTCATTATTGAAGTATTTATAGAATCAAAGAAGCATAAAGAGTTCACGCTTTGTTATAAACCATACAAATATCGCGTGTCGTGACTGAAACATTCGAAATACAGGTAATCTATAAATCTGGTAGGCATATCTGTTATCGAGACAGTCACTTTTGCCATGATAAGTATCTCTTTGCCATGGAATTTAATATCTGTCACAAAATCAATCGATATGTCAATCAAAATAATTTTTTTTCGTACATATTTTTATTTTATACATTTTTATTTCAAATATATTAAAATAATATTTCTATATTAAAATAATCTTTTATATTTCTTTCTTTCTGGAAAAAAGAAAATTCTTAAATATTATTGTGCTTAAACTTTCAAATAAAATTTTTCAATCCTTGGAAATAGGATTTTCTAAATATGCGTACAATATATATCAGCAGGATTATGGCAGAAAATGGCTGTTCTCGGACAAGAGCAGTTCCTTTTCCTTCTTAGGAAACACGATGAACGTTATCTCAGCTCGAATAGGTCGACTTACTCTCGATGGAATTTGAGAACGGTAGTGAACGGACGCACGTGCGTCCTTGCGAGGTAAACCTCTATGCATGAAAGGTTGCATAACCATAAGTAGATTCGTTTATAGACATTTTCTTATTTTCCAGTTTTCATATTTTCTTTCACTTTTCTCTTTATTATTTTTTATTCATTTTAAAAAGAATTTCTTTTTTTTTTTTTGATCACATTATATCGATTTTTATCACATTTTCAAAAGATATGGAAATTATCATTATTTTTTATGATAACGTTAATATCATTTTTGTTGTAGCAAACATGTTATTTTATTGAGAGATTTTTTTTTAATTAATTATAACATACAAACTTATAAATATAATAAAATTAAATTAAAAAGCATAATTATTTTTAATTCTGCCAGGAAAAACATATATATATATATGTTTTGTACGTGAAATCACTAAGCATTAAGCTTAATTATTCCTGAAAAAAAATTTATATACTGTGGAATATTATTCATAATAGCATTAACATCAAGCTTAACGCTTGATGGTTATTCGCATGCATATGCACGCCATGTTTCATAGCTAAATTAAAAATAATTAATCTCTTTCAATATACGACTTTAATTCTAATTTTTCTATCAATTATGTAATATTTAATTAATAATAAATTATTTAAAAATAACGGATTGAAAAAAGATAATCAAGAGAAATGAGAGAAATATTTTTTAATTAGTCAGATAATACTTCCAGATGTTAACATGATGTTTTCGTAATATCATTCATTAAATATGCGTCTTGAGCATGTTCGAACCGCTTGACGAGCGGAAGAAGGCGTTCGCCTCCTAGTGTCAGAGAACCATAGTTTCGCGCGGGAACGGAAGTAGATTGCTGTTTATCGTAGACGGGTTTCAGATAAGGAGGACAACGCTTCAAAAGGATCCATTGTTAACGTTTCCATGACTGGCAAGGGTGTACTCCATCCTAATTACCCTAGTTTCCTGGAATGACGCGTTTTAGGGAAAATAGAATTTCTATATTAATAATAGAAATATTTCACCGAAAAGACGATAATTCCGTTTTCATCCTATATATCGAATTTTTCCGCGTTCCTTGTCTTCCTCGTAATTGTAATTGATTCACAAGTTTATTACTATGGGAAACCAATATTTTTTCGTCTAAATGCTCTTCTCTATGAATCGTTTCTCTCAACGATTCGTTAACTCCGCGATCGATGGTTTGCAACGCACGGAACAATTCGTCACGGAACAACGATTATATTAACAATGTCAGAGAACGGTAACTCCACGAATTAAACGAAATAATAGATCGTAATAGTTTATCGAAAAAAATATATAGAGGACGATGTCATAAAAAAGGATAAAGAATTTAATTGCTATTTTCAAGCTTTTGTTAGTTTTTTTCCGTTAATATCGATACCTCTTTTAGAATATCAAAGAGAACACGTGATTATTCGATTTTTAATCCGACACATCGAGCCAAACGTAGCTTGTAAAGAGATCCGTTAGCCGCAAATCGCTTTTTCAGGATTTCCGCATCACTGACAGCGTGTTGACATTTGTGCAGAGATAAAACAGTGGACGATCGTTTAATCTATTTTTCTTCTTTTCACTCGTTACCCTTTCCCCCCTCGCGCACGTTCACCAGGATCAACGTTGTTCCGTTCAGGACCCGTTTTTATCGCGTATCCGAGTTTGACCGTTACTTTGAAGTTACTTTACTACTTCCATTTTCTTCTCTTTTTTTCGTTTTTTCATCTTTTTCTTTTCTGACGCGTCGCTTTCACGTTTCAATGGCAGGTTTATTCATCTCATTCTCCGTTGGCAAGAATGCGCAATTTTCTGCAATGTAATCCACTTTCGTCGCTCGGAGCTTTTAATGGCCGCGAAAAAATTGCTCGAATGTTGCTCGAACGAGGAAGAAATAGTAAAAGCTCTAATTTCCATTCGCCTTTACGAGGAAACTAATATCTCGGGATTGAAACGCGTCCGAAGAAATCGATGTCTCGATGCATCCAACTCGTTCTTTCGTTTCTTTTTTTTTTGCCTTTCTAAAAAAAAAAAATCTCTTCTTAACATCGTTAATCTGAAAAATTCAGCAGTTCACAGATACATTTAAATTGAAGTTGAAACACGTCGATAATCGGAACGAGTTAAAAAATAATAAAGCAATATTGAGCCGTTGTCTAGATTTCGTTCTTTCCTATTGAAAATCTCGCCGTGCGATCAGATCTTTCGCGGCAACAATGGTGAGACGGTAATCACGAAGGAGAAAGGGGAAACGGAAGCGTTATTAGTGGCTATTAGCACAATGGACGTTAAAACGAGAGGAAGTTACTGATGTATACTCTTTTCTTTGTTTGTCTTCGCTTCTTCCTTCCATTCTCGAAGAAGTTTCCGAAGATTAAAAAATCGATGTACCGTTGTTAAAAAATAATGATTAAAACTAAGAAGAACAAAAGGGGGGATTAGAAATGGAAGATATTCTTTTTTTCTCTTTCTTTTTTTTTTTTTTTTTACGTTAATAATCGATTAATTTCTTCAATCTGTACGACTCAAGGGATCGAATCCACCCCCGACAATTTATTTACTTCTGGCTTTAATTATCCCATTATCATTTCGACGAGCCGTAATTACCTCGTTAACTTCTAATGAACTTCAATCTGTATCGCAAGAGGCGATTTTATTCCTCCTCTCGATCGATACGATAGTCCTCGTGTTTCTTTAACCGCGCTCATTTTCTAACTTTCCCTCTCTCCCCCTATCCTGCATTTCGAAATTAACAATTCAAACCATCTGCCCGCCCATAATCGCGCCCGTCTGCCGAGTTTATCTAATCATTGACGTACTTATAATATCATTTCCGTCGTTTTGTTTAATTTGCACTTGCCTCTGCTCGTTTCTACAACTCGATTCTCATATCCCTCGAATTTTTTCGCTCTTTTTGTCCTTTTTTCCTTTTTTTCTGCGTATTACCCTAACGGCTTATCGCGTCTACGTTTCTCCTCTTCTCGTGACTCCGTTTGCTTTCCGATAAAACTCTCTCTTCCCTCTCGATTTTCCCTACGCTTATATTTGCAAGAAATTTCTATTTGGTATTCAAACCGAGGGGCTCCATCGACAACAAACAGCCACTCTATCGATCCCACGTGGAATCGAAATCCGGAAGAGGAGGATTCGGATTCGCTCGATACCTCGATCGATCCTCGTTCTTCATTGTGATGGTGAGAGACGTGTCTTCTTCTCGGGCTTACCGATCTATTTATTTCGCTTTATTCCGCCTACCCATTTTATTCGTTGACAAACTATCCCGTCCAATTTACAGGTCTCCACGCCGTTTCCACCGTGGTTTATGGGCAAAGTTCGCCACCTAGTTGCTTTCTTAGACACACGAACCATTTCTTTTTAGCCTTGTACCTTGTGAAAAGTGTTCGATCCGTGCGATAAAAGCGTTTCGAGACGCGTTAATGTTTGTAGACGCGTTGTCACGTGTTTGTATACCATTTACGATAAGAGAGGAGAAGTAAGGAAGATTTTTTTTTTCTTTTTTTTTTTTTTTTGAAAGATCGAAACGAATCTCGGAAAAATTCTCGTTTCACAAATTTTCGTCGTTCGCATCGTCTCTCGTGAATATTAAAAATTCAATTTTCTTAAATAAAGTCAGAGATATCTTCCATCATTCTCTTTCGGAATTTCTTTCGTCCCCATTCATAGCCGAAAAATTAAACAACCGCAAGACAATTGCATAATAGCCTTATAAATTTCGTCCCTATTATCGTCCATCATATCTTTAATAATCATAAAGAAATCGTTACGGATCCCTTTATCCCCAATCTCACGAATTACGCCCCATCAAATGCGAGTAACCAGATATTTCTGGAGATAAACGCTGTATCTCTCCTCCCGGTACATACACATACCTCTCCAAACTTCTCTTCCAATTCGAAAATCAATCGAATCGCGTTCGAGAAATTATCATATACTCTTCGAGAATGACGAATGAGACGAGAGGATCGGAAATCGATCTGGCTCGAATCGAATCGAATCGTTCTTCGAACTCCTTAAATCTCTCATCCCATCATCCTTTTCGAGGATCTCGGGCTCGATGCAACGCCCTCAGTACCCAGAGATCTTGCTCGATCCGAGCAACGAGACCAGTCACGGACGCTGGCAATAAGTTTGATTGGGCTAACAAATTGTCACTCTCGTCTCGAGGAGGAAGAGGCGACGTTCACCACTCCACCACTTCTTCGTAATAGGCAATTGCGGTTGGCGCACTGGAATCGGTCGTGTCCTAAGTAAATAATAAAATCGTTCCTCGCTCGAGCCAACCAGTCCATCGTGCGACACGCGTTCATACGGATTCGTTCGTTCGTTCGGCTCGCCCCTCTTGGAATCCAACCTCTTGGAAAATTTCGCCATGTATTCCGTGAAATTGCGGATCGGTTCTCCCTTCTCCCCCCTCCTCTCCCCCCTCGAATATGAAATTTCACGTTAAACGTTGCGTTTGGTGAATAATTCAACGGTTTAGCGAGCTCGAAGAGCGATGTTCGAAATGGTGGACGCAAGAATTACGTAGGAGGATCTCGAATGTGTTCACGGGTTCGAATCTGCGTTTTATCGTTGCGTTGATTTCTTTCGTACATTTTTTTTTTTTCTTTTCTTTTCTACTTCTCTTTCTTTCAATTATTATTACTACTTTCGATTCTCCAACGTTTGCAAGTTATCGGTGTTTTTTTAACGACGTCGTAAAGAGATATTAAGATGAGAAACGGAGAAGTGTGAGATAAGAAGGTGATTTATATCTATTCCAGAGGAGAGTGTAGTATAGTTGGAGATGTTAAAAATTTTTATCTTCTTAGCCGCTTGCGGAGAAAAACGTTGATCGTGTTTCCGTTGAAAGAAAGACTGCTGCGGGGGAAGAATTAAATCGTCCTTATTATACATGAAAATACTCGTCGATTTTTCAGCTTTATCGAACCAAAGAAGTAGCTGAAAGGGTATCCGAAGAAGAAACGAATCTGAAAGTCTTCCTTTGCCAAAGAAATACGAATATTAATATAAATATAAATTTATACAAACGAGCGAGGAATATATTTTATCGTTCCTTCCTCTTCTTTTTCTCGGAATATTCCACGTGAAAGTTCAACGAAAACTACGAAAAGATAGAGTAGTTTGCGCGAGTGAAACGTGATTTCGTGATTAGATTAGATAAAATTTGAAAAAAAAAAAAAAAGGAAAGAAAAACTTGGAAAAACAAAAGGCACCGTAGGAGGCAAAAGGCATCGATTGGAAAACGTGGAAAGATCCTCCAGATGAAATTTCGCAAATTGTCCACGTCCAGTCCGAAAATGGAATTGCTCTCGAGGCGGTCGTCGAGCGACAGGATGTCGACCTTGAAACGGTCGAGGTCCTTTCGAGCATCGATGAAGCTGATGTCGAAGCTACGCAGCCGGGCGAGCATGCGTTTAAACGGTGGTTTCGATTTGTCTCCGGCCAATTTGCAACATTCGAAAAGGAAACGGGAGAAATTGAGCCTGGTGGAGGAAGTATCGTCCCCCGTCAACAACAACAACAACAACAACAACACAGCCGATCCTTCCGCCGAGAATCGTCGTTCGAGGACCGACAACGAGACTCTTCTTCCCCGGAACGACCGCCTCCCGTCGACCGAGTTCGAGTCCCGAAAGATCGCCAAGGAGCTGAGCAAACTGTGCCTCGCAGACCTGATGACGGAGAAAAATCGCAAGTGTCGAGGGAATAGAAAGAGCAGCGACGAGATCTCGCCTGATAAAGCGATGACGACGCGTCATATATTTCGTTGGAGGAGGAGCAACGAGGGGGAGGGGGAGAGCGAGGAGAAAAAGCGTCCTCCTTTTCCCGCCACCGGTGGCCACGCGTCCTACGAGAACCCGACTTTTCGCCTGGACACCTCCCTCGACTCGTCCGTGTCCGCTTTCCTCTTCGAATCCGAGAATTCGGATCACGTTGCGAGCGAGGCCGACGAGTGCAAGGACGACGACGCGGACGGGCGACACGAGCGTTGGCCGGTGGTCGCGAATTCGAAGAACATTCCGTTCGAAGAATTGAAAGACAGGGGGCGAGGATCGGAGGGGGGGCTCGGCGACGACGATTACCGGCGAACGAACGAATTCGAGCGCGATGGTAAGAGCGATCGGTGCTCGTTCACCGTCACGAAGGCGAGAAGTTTGTCGGTGAACGACGTGGCGCCGCGTGACCGCGAGGAGGTCGCGAGCAGCTTGGTGTTGGACGACTTGGTGGCCGAGAGGGGGTGTCTCGACGACGGGGACGCGTCGAAGGGGCGTCCCAAGTCGTCCGAGAAAATTAGGAAAACTTCGGTTTGCTCGTCCAAGTCGTGCAGGATCAGGACGGTGGACAATATCGCCAACTTTTGGACGAACGCACGGGGCGGCAGCTTTCGTAGCAAGGTCTCGGTTGGGAGGAAGAAGTCGATCAAAGAATCGAGGGAGCACGATTCCCTGGGTCAGGATAGGGTACTCGTTACGACCACCTCTGGATCAAGTACGGCCCATCAGGTTTCTTTTTTTTTAATCACTTTCCACCCTCGAATTTCCACCCTGTTATTATCGAATTCGAATTTCTTTTGAATTGAAGTCGCTCTCCCTTGGGCGAGAGGAGAGAGCTCGATTTCGACGATCCCGACCATTTTCGCGAGCGAAAGTAAAGAGATCCAAGGGACGGAATTATTCCGTTCTTCGATGGAAATTTACCACTTATTTTTTTTCTTTTTCTTTCTTACTTTCCTTCTTTCTTTTCTCGATCGCTTTACTCGACATGAAGCGCATGAATTCACGGGAGGAGGAGGAGGAGGAGGAGGAGGAGGAAGAGAAGGGTGAGGTTTCGAGGTCGAAAGAAAATTGCAACGATAGGATAAAGAAAAATAATAGGGAGAATCTTGGCGAGAATATATTTGACATCGAGTCGACTTTAACTTTGCGAAAGGATGTTTAATTAAACGCGAGCGGAAAAGGAAAAAAAAAAAAAATTTCTGCGCGCAGATTTCTTTTATGCAACAGTTTGTCTCTCCATAAAGAACACTCACTCGTGGGAGGATAGCAAGTTTGTTACTTTTGTAAACGCAAGCGAAAATTCTTTCGCGTCCACTTTCGTCCACAGAAATTCCGCTTCTTTGCTCGTTTCCCGTTTTACATATCTATATATAAATATATACACCTGTTGTTGCGATTTATTCTTTTTTTTTTTTTTTTTTTGTTGTCCTTATTCAGCCCCTTTTTCGTTTGTTGTTCACGCAGAGCTGTACTCTTTGCAAGGGATGGAGTTCCTGGAGGGTTTCGGGAAGAAAAAACAGCAGCCTAATCAACAATCGAACAATATATCGTCGGTGCACATCAATCCCCTTACGGCACAGTCTCTCAACATACACCTGCATGGTATCTTTTATTTTCTTTTTTTTTTCTCTCTCTCTATTTTTCATTATTCCTTTCTCTCTCTCTCTCTCTCTCTCTCTCTCTCTCTCTCTC